>NC_056737.1:435919244-436064244 GCF_019279795.1 Protopterus annectens | reverse complement strand
ATTTCACAGATAAAAGGCTGGTAGCAGTTTAAGAAGCTGCATCCATGCATAGATACTTGGTAAATTACATTATCCATGCTATAAGTGAATTGTAATTGTATGCCGATTTATTGTAACTCATATGTTTTTTTTTTATCCTTGTTCTGATTCTCATGATTTATATTTTTCTTCTCTCCCTACACTCTGTGTGTTAGTTATTTATGCCAGTTGTTATTCCCTCTTTTTTCTTTTTTTATGGGGGTATCATTAACATTGTTTCATACTGACCTTAACTCCCAATTTTGAATTTCAGTGTGCTATATGTCTACCAATTTTATTTGCTTTTGTTTATATTGTGTGCTCATGCTAATGGTATATTCACTGAATATTATACACCTTAGGAACACATTGCATACTCCTTACATTTTTCATGTTTATCTCATTTATTATTATTTATTTTATTTATTTGTAGTTTGTTTGCCAGGATAGTCCATTGGGTCACAAGGAGCCTGTTTTCAATGGAGTCCTGGGGAGAAAATCTCCAGAAAAAATACAAATACATAGTACACATTGAACATATACATTACAGATTGTCTCATAGGAATAGAAAGTAAATATGATAAGAAAAGTTTAACAATGATAAAATACATCAGTATAGTTCATTAAACAGCAATAACATTTTTTTTACAAAAGTAGCAGCATAGGGTAACTGCTAAGTAGTTGGTCAAATAGATCAATAGAGCTGTGGAACTACAGGAGGCAGTGATGGCGTATTTAGTTCTAGGAGAGTAGGAAGTGGTATTAGAAGGATTAGGTAGGATGGGAACAGGAGCACTTCCATTGTGAAGTTAGGTGTGAGTGCAGCAAGGTTTTAAATGAGGAGACACTGCTGGTGATTTGGATAGGACATGGTAGAGAATTCCAGAGGCGTGCAAGACAGAAGGACATTAGGTGATTCCCAGCTGGACGTGTGGGTTAGTGCAATTTAATTAGTTTTTGGGAATTAGATCTTAGACGTTTTTCTGGTTCATGCATTTCAAAGGTAGTGGCTTGGGAGGGACAATGAGAAGGGTTGTAAATGAGTTTGTTTGCTTGGATGAGCTGGGTATAAGTGAGGAGGTTAGGTAGCTCAAGCCAGTTTAGTTGGTGAAGAGAATTACAATGGTGAAAAATGGCTCTGTGACCTACCGCAAATGTTGATATCTTGTTATAGCAAGAGGAGAGTTTTGTTTTGAGGGAGGATTGCAGGTTGGTGAGGATAGGAGGGATGGGATGAGATAAGTATTGGCTAGTATGAGCCTGGTGGAAGGAAAGCTATAATGATTATGGCGGTATAGCATGCCAAGTTTTTTGTGGGTTTTTTTGATATTTACTTGTAAATGTTTGTCGAATTTTAGTTGATCTTCTATGAGTACTCTTATTAGTTTAGTGTCAGAGACTATTTCTAGGGGAGTATTGTTTTTATTGGTGATTATTGGTGATTATGAATGAGTGTTTATCCAGGGAGGAGGTTTTGGAGGCGGTGAATAACATGTTTAGTTTTGGTTGCGTTAAGAGCCAGATAGTTGTCTAGCATCCACTGCTTAGTAGAGAAGAAGGTGCTTTGGGTACGCTTATTTAGAGTGGGGATAGAAGGGGGGGAGCAGATAATGGTAGAAGCATCGGCATATTGGATGAGGCTGGAGTTTGGAATGGCTGGGTAGAAGTCATTAATAAATATATTGAATAGTAGGGGGCCTAAAATGGAACCTTAGGGGACACCTGTAGGAGTATTAAGGAAGGGTGAAGTGGCTTTATTCCATTTGACTGCTTGTTTTCTGGTTGTGAGGTAGCTGGAGAACCACTTGGTACAGGACGGGGATAGGTTTAGTTTGGAGAGTTTATTAAAAAGCAGGTTGTGGGAAATAGTGTCAAATGCCTTGGAGAGGTCGAGGAGAAGGGTGGACATGAAATGGCTGGAATTGCGGGCTTTGTTAATTGTTTCAAGGAAGGAGAGGAGTGCAGTGGAGGTGCTATGACTGGGTCTAAGTCCATGCTGTGTGGGGGTAAGAAGCTGGTTGTTGATGAGATAGGGTAAGAGTTGTTTGTGGATACATTTTTCAAGAAGTTAGAAATAGGTGATAAGATAGCAATAGGGCAGAAGTTTGGAATGTCATTATTATTGCCTCCTTTATGGAGAGGAATAATAAAGACTTTCTTCCAGAGCTGGGGGACCTGGCTTTCTGAGATAGACCGATTAATTAGTATGCTGATAGGGAGAGCAATGGCTTCAGAGGCTACTTTTAGGAAGTTGAAGGGAATTTCATCAGGGGCATTGGAACCAGGTTTTAATTTTAGGAGAAGTTTTTTTTATGGTGGATATAGAGATGGGATTGATAGAGAAGGGTGGAGGTTGGGGGCAAGGGATGCTAGGGGAGGAAAGGATGGGTGCAGGCTGAGGAGGGGTCACATAGATGTTGGTTAAGGATGATGTTAGCTTGCTTATGGACTCTATGAAGAAAGAGTTAAATTGGGTGGCTAAGTCCATGTCAGAGGCATCTGGGTTAGGGCAAGGGTTTTCTTTTTTTCCTGGGTTGAGGAGAAATGATATTCCTTTCCAAAATAATTTGGGATTGGTGTTGTCGTTGTTTTGGCGAGTGGAGAAATAGGCTTTGCAGTCAGAGGTAATAAGATTTTTGACTTTATTTTGTAGTGTTTCATATTCGTTAAGGGCGATAGTGTTTTTATTTTTATGGTAACTTGTCCATGTGCATCTTCTCTCTCTTTATGTGTCCACATTAGTTGCCACTGTTGGTGATGCCACTGTTGCTTATGTTATTCATTATTTTTAGTTTATTTTACATTTGTTTACTCGGGATGTTCGACTAGGCCAGTGGCCCTTTTTCAGTGGAGGGCCAGGGAGAAAAGCTGCATTACAAAAATATATTACAAACAGTACAAGAAATCAGTAATAATGAAGAGCACATAACTTTGGTAAATATAGGTAGCAAATAGCTTATACCGTAACAATAACAACTGAGAGAGTAATATAAAGTGGAAAAAAAAGAAAGCTAACAAATAAACCAGCATGAAATAGCTTGCACCATCATAGAGAAATGACTGATCAGTAGATCAATATCTTGGAAGTCAATGTCTTGTCAGTAGCCCTGCTAGACAGGGGCCCAGAGTAGTAAATATTGTGGGAAGACATTTCCATGGAATTGTTATGGCTAGGCTTGCATAGGCCTTAGGGCCGATAGCCTAGTACCAACCTATGAACCTATGGTTTTGGTGGTAAATATTTATGAGATAGATGTATGGTATATGAACAAGAGTATGGCTGATTGTTGCTATGCTACTGTTACTTGTTCTAAACAGTGATAGCTAAGGCAGCATTGAAGTGAAGTACAAGAAGGAGGGAATATGATGAAACTGTAGGAAGCTTGAGATGGGTAGATAAACATAGGAGCAGTAGTGAGCTTTAGATAGGTAGACAGAAACTGGAATTCCATGAAAGAAGGGATAGTTTGGATGTTAGAATTTAATAAGGGAAGAGATATTTTAAGAACAAGGAAGGACAGAATGATCAGCCTGGATTAGTGCAGGAGCAAAGCCAGTTTTTGGTAAGGTGTTCCTTAAGCAGTAGTTTAAATCTGGATTTGTTGCTAGAATTTAGTATTGTCTGAGGCATGGAATTCCAGGAATTAGATATCTGTGGGAGAATAGAGAGTTACTGTAACAATTATTAGATTTGATTACTTTGAGTAGTAGTTTGTCGGAGGATCTTAGTGGCCTCTTGAATGCTGGACAGTTGTCTGGATGGTAGAAGATGGAATGAATGAAAGCTAGTTGGCTGAGGGATAGGATATTAGGTAGTTTATTTTATGAAGTGCTGTGCAGTGATGTGATCTGCAAGGGATGTTAGTAGCGAATCTTGCAATATTGTTATAGCAGGACTCCAGTTTGTTTAAATTTGATTTTCTGAGACTAGGGAATATTGGTGAGGCATATAGAAAGGTAGAGAGTAAATGAGTCCTAGCTATGGAATGTCTAATGGCGTCAGGTATGGCTTGACTCTGTATAGTGAGCCTAGCTTATTGTGGACCTTTTTGATAGTTGAGTGTTTGTCAGAATTTAGGTTGTCAATTGTGACTCCAAGGAGCTTGGTGTGTTGGACAGGTTCAATTTTAGTTTTATTGGCTGAGTAGATAGTGAAAAGGGGAGAGTTATCAGGAACTTTGCTATCAGTGAAGAAAATGAGATTTGTTTTATTTGGACTGAGTATGAGTTAAGAGTCTGAGAGGTATTTATCAATGTCTTGGAAAGATTGTTGGGTTGTTTGTAGGAGTCCTGTTAGGGAGGGAGCTGAACATATGAAGGAGGAGTTATCAGCATATTGAACAATGGTTGCATGCTGGGTGTCTGCGCTGAGCTTGTTGGTGAATATGGTGAAGAGCAATGGACCAAGAATTGAGCCTTGGGGTACTCCTACTGAGACAGGTGATAGGGTGGAGAGTTCATTTTGCCACTTAACTGCCTGTTGGCAGTCAGTTAAGTAGCTGAGAAACCAGAAGATGGCTGGCTGGGTTAGGTTTAAGGAAGCAAGCTCATTTAGTAGCTTTTGGTGGGATACTGTATCAAAGGCCTTAGACATATCAAGAAAGATAGACGAGATGAGCTGGTTGTCATTTCTAAGCTGGTTGATTGAATTTGTAAAACTAAGAAGGGCTGTGGTTGTACTGTGTTTAGGTCTGAAGCCATGCTGAGATGCAGATAGGAGAGTACTGCTTAGTAGATAGTTGAGGAGTTGTCTAGGTATGCATTTTTCAAGAATCTTGGCTATGGGAAGGAGGAGAGCAATTGGCCTGTAGTTTGAGAACTTAGTAGAAGAGCTGCCTTTGTGAAGAGGGGTGATGTAAGAGACTTTCAAGAGTTTGGAGATTTACTGCTCAGCAAAGGAACTGTTTATGAGGAGAGATATAGGGTAGGAGATGGCATCTGCTGCTACGTTTAGAAATTCATTGGGAAGTTGGTCAGCTGCGAGGGAGGAGGGCTTACATTTGTAAAGATGCTTTTTGATGCTATTACTTTGAATTGGTTTGACTGAAAAGGAATTGAGGGTTCTGTCTAATTCTTTAGGAATAGATGGCAGGTCTTGCTGCTGTTTTTTACTAGGGAAAGTATAGAGTTGATAAAGTTTGAATTAAATTGTGAGGCAATGTTATCTGTGGAAGTTGTTGTGGTTGGAGCTGGGGTTGTGATATGTCCAGGCTTTAGTAGTTGTTTGATGGCTCCCCAAAATTTCTGGAGATTGTTTTGGTATTTTTGTTGCGTTGTTGTATAATATAGATTTTGTCTTGCCTGATTTGTTTTCGGCAAGGTTGTGTAATTGATGGTAGGTAAAAAGGGAGTCTTGATTTTTGGTCTTGGGGTATGGATACCAGGCTCTGTCTCTGTTTGAGGAGATGCTTGGTGTCATTGGTAAACCATGGAATGTGCTTGAGTGAGAGTGGGTCTTTCTAAGGGAAGCTTGGTTGTTTGGGATATTGAGGAATTTGCCATTGAAATATTGAATAGCTGAGGCAAGGTGAAGATATTTTAAAAAGGTTCAGTCACATTGTTGCAGGAAGGGTTTGAAGACTTCAGGGGAGAAGTGCCTTTTGCTGAGGACAAGTTTGTAAATGATAAATATTTTTTTTATTTCTCCAAATCTTTTGGGTTTCTAATACTATGATGAGAATGGACCCCATTCCTAAGTCAAAGTATCATTAAAGTTCATGAAATTAGTATTGTTTCAACCTTTGATGTCAGCCAAAAGCCAACTTCACATTTCTTAAGAAAGAAGTGGCAAACTTCACGACACCCATGCTGATGGGCAATAGAGGTATGACTGCTGAATCCTATACAATTGCACTTTATAAGCACTTACATGAGAGCATGGATCGTGCAATCCCTAACAGAACCAAGATGCTATCCTCCAAAAAAAGGAAGCCAATCTAGTGGTACCCTGCCATAAACAAACTCTACAACAGAAGAAAGAAACCGTTGCAAAAAAGAGTAAAATCCCATGATTGGAGGAACTTCGTGGTCAGCCTCAATAAGAAGCTGAGATCTGCTATAAAATCGTCCAAAGCTAGTTATGAAAACAAAATCACCACTGATTCTAAAGACAACCACAAAGCATTCTATAGCTATGTAAAAAATCTCAATTGCAACACTCAGATCTGCTCTGAGTTACAGCACAATGGCACTAAATATACAGAACCAACTGATATTGCCAACATCCTGGCAGATAGGTTCAGTGCTAACTTTACCCCTCTCTCATCCCCTAAAGGGCCCATCTCTTTACCGGAAGAATGCAAAGTCCCTATAATCACAGCTGCATAGGTAAAAAACACACTCTCCAATGCCAAGAACATAGCATCCATGGGACCTGACAACATTCCAGGCTGTGTTCTACATGAACTACAGAACGAACTGGCACCCCACCTAAGTACCATATTCAATCATAGCCTCACCTCTGGCTTTGTGCCCACTGAATGGCACACAGCAATGGTTATCCCACTCCACAAAGGGGGAGCCACCATGGACCCCAGGAACTACCACCCCATTAGCCTGATAAGCCTGGTCTGCAAGGCTATGGAACGTATTATCATGGAACTTATAAACAATGACATTGGTAATCTCCAAACTCTGGACCCTACCCAGTTCAGATTTGTAAAAGGCAGATTATGTCTCCTAAACCTGATAGACTTCTTTGAAGCGGTCACCAAAGCCGTAGATGAGGGTAAGGTGGTTCACACAGCCTATCTAGATCTCGCCAAGGCTTTTGACACCATCCCCCACTCTGGAATTATAGATCAACTCACTAAACTAGGTATAAATCCCTATGTCACAAGATGGGTTGCCAACTGGCTCATTGACAGAACCCACACTGTGAAAGTGGCAGACTCTAAATCCATCATCAGACCAGTGACAAGTGGAGTACCACAGGGTTCAGTCCTAGGTCCTCTCCTGTTTGGTATCTACTTCTCTGATGTACAGGCTAATGCAGAAGGTCTTTGGCTAACAAAGTTCGCAGATGACTGCAAACTAGGAGCCATAATCAAAACTCCTAACGATGTGGGCATCCTACAAAAGGGCCTCACTGAGACAGATGCCTGGTGTCAAAGCCTTGGCCTCAAGCTCAATGCCAAAAAGTACATTGTCATCCCTTTTGGTAAAAACTCTGTACCCATGAACTACCACATAGGTGGTAGTCTACTTAACATCGAAAGTGTGATGAGACCTTGGGACACAGGTGGATAGTAGTCTCTCCTTTGATAATCGCATCACCACAGTAGTCAGGAAATCCTTCTACATGGCACACCTCATCACAAAAGGTTTCTCATCCAGGAAAAAAGCGGTCATTGTTCCCCTCTACTCATCACTCATTAGACCCATTATAGAGTACGACGCCCCTTTTGGTATGTACCTCACAAGACATCTACAATAACTGGAAAGGCCACAGAAATACCTCACAAAGAGGATTACCGGCCTCAAACAGATGCCCTATGCAGACCATCTCAAAAAACTCCAGCTTTATTCTGTCGCATATCGCCTACTCAGAGGCGATCTCTGCCTAACATACAAAGCTAAGTAAAACCCAGAGCTGTTAGACATGCTCCACTTAAAGAAATGCCAGTCCCTCCAAGCTACATGCTCTAGGGACCTAAACCTTGTCACCACAATAAACATAACATGTTGGAGGGATAGATTCCTGTCCCAGAGACTTCCCATACTCTGGAACAAACTACCTATCTATATCAAACAAAGCTCCTCATTAGCACTCTTCAGGAAAAATCTTGATGATTGGATGGGAGATAGGAAATTCACCCCGGGGATCACTTCTGTGGCTCTGCTTGACAGGGGCGCAAAAAATAATCTTCTTGGGTGGCAAAAGCCAGGGTACCATTTGGCTAGGCTTATATAGGCCCTAGGGCCAATAGCCTAGTACCTACCTATGAACCTATATAATAACATGAGTGAAGGGAAAAAACATCCCAACACCCAAACCAAACAGTTTCAGCTTAATAGCCTTCTTCAGTGAAAGACAGGCAAAATATAAATTATAGGACAACAAAAGCCCTTCATATATACATACAGACAGATGCCAAAATACCTCCTATTGGTTAATTTAAAGATACTCATTTAGACCAGGAGGGAACCCCCCCCCCCCATTTTAATTATCCATTTCTTTTCTTTAACATTTAAAATGTTGTGCCAGCCAGATTTATCCCTGCAATTCCCTAATATACAATCAATAATGGGGAACCTAAATGAAACAGTATTATGTTTGCAAGTGTGTTTGAAGAGGGCATTGGACTGCCTTTTATTCCTTATATCACTCATATGTTCTCCAATTCTAAATATGAGAGGTCTTGAGTTTGGCCTACATAAAACAAGAAGCATGTACAAGTGGCCAAATAAATTACACAACGTGTTCTGCAGTTTGCCAAAAATGTGATATTAAAGACTATGGATACATTTTTGGTGGTAAATTCTTTGGTTTTATTCACCCTATGGCAGTGAGAACAATGTCTGCAAAGAACATATCCCACCAATATATCTCCTGTAAGTGTTATTTGGATGGAGGAAGTCCCCCTATGATCCAACCTTTTGTAATGACTAAATAAGGAGCCCAAAGTGTTGCCCCTATGTAAGTAAAAAGAACATTTATCCTCCAAATAGTCAGACAATCTATTTTCTGCCAACAGGATGTTCCAATGTCTGTTGATGGTATGTATGAATGATTTAGTATTCCTGCCAAAAGTGGTAACAAGTCTTATCTTGTACTGGGTGTCTGTGATTGTGCCTGATATTCCAATAGTTTAACCCTATTTTGTCTTAAGGCAAACTGACAAGCCCTACTGATGTCACCTCACCTGATTTGTAACCCCTATCCTGAAATCGATAAATCAAATCTTGTTTATAGCAATCATATGTTGAGGGTTAGAACAAATCCTTCTGACCCTCAAAAATGGGGATTTCAGGATATTTCTGATTATATGTTGTGGGTGGAAGCTGGTAGCATGCAGGAGAGAATTATACTGAGGAAATTTCCTATATATCTTGGTATCCAGGGTATTATCTGGATTTCTACTCACAAGGACATCCAAAAAGGTAATTTCAGTCATACTGAAAGTAACCTTAAATCCGATGCCTCATTAGTTCTCATTAAGATAATCAACAAACTCCTGCAAGAAAATATCATCAGACTTCCACAGCAACCAACAGTCATCGAGATAACGCCTCCAGATGTCAATCTCATTGATATACAAATTATGACAAGGATCATATATCAACTCCTCTTCCAGATATGCCATGAAGAAATCAGCATAAATGGGTGCAAAGGAAGCCCCCATGGCTGTTCCTTGTACTTGCCAAAAGCATTGATCTTGAAAATAGAACACATTTTGTTTGTTAAAACGTGTTCTGCCAGGAGGACAAAAAAGGTATTAAAACCTGGTTCGTATAATTCAGATCTTTCCAGCCAATATTGTAGGGCTATCAACCCTGCCCAGTGTGGGATGTTGGTATATGAAGAGGTGACATCCAGGGTATATAGCCAATCCTGTTCAAGCTGTATTTCCGAAATGATACCCAAAAATTGGGTAGTATCCTAGATATGAGCTTGCACACAAGCCAACAAAGATTTCAAATATAGTGTTAGAAATTCAGAGAGGGGTTCAGTAAGGGAAACCCTGCCTGCCGCTATCAGCCTCCCCGGTGGATTTTTGGGATCCTTATGAATCTTAGGTAGGAGATAGAGGTACTGTTGTTTAGGATCAGGCACCTTGAGATGAAAAATGTCTGCCCTGGTAATGATGCCTTCCTCCTGAGCTTCATCTAAAAAGGTATCAATTTCCATTTTAAACCTCCTGGTGGGGTCCAATGGCATAGCCATATAGTATCTACCATCTTCTAACTGTTTCGTTGCTTCCCCACAATAAGAGACACAGTCTTGTATCACAACTGCTCCTCCTTTATGTGCAGGTAGGATGACAATATCTCTGTTATTCCTTAAACTATCTATACATTGTTCCTCACCCTTAGATAAATTATTATGAAAGTTCTTCTATTCATGAGGATTAAAGTGTAGATCTTTGAGAACATTAGATTGAAAAATTGATACAATTGGTGACATGGGGGCATAAAGGTGGCTCCATGGAATGTAAAACCTCTCTGTGTATTAGCCGAGGTATTTTCAAAGTATAACCTTAGGTTTAATAAGCGACAAAAATCCATCACATCCTGAGCCAAGGTGTGTTCAGAAACAAACAAAAAAAAAAACAGGCACAAAGTTCAGGCCCTTGTTGAATATCTTTATTTCAGTTTCAGACAGGGTTACAGAAGAAATATTGTGCACATTCATACAGATGTCTCCCTTTGTATCATCAGTTTGAGGAGCCTTTCCAAATCATTTGTTCAGTATAATTATCTCCTGTATGCTACCAGCTTCCATCCACAACATATCATCAGAAATACCCCGAAATCTCAGTTTTTGAGGGTCAGAAGGATTTGTTCCTACTCTAATTCTAACTCCTCAACGTATGATTGCTATAAACAAGATATGATTCATCGATTTCAGGATAGGGGTTACAAATCAGGTGACATCAGTAGGGCTTGTCAATTTGTCTCAAGACAAGATAGGGTTGAACTATTGGACTATCAGGCACAATCACAGACACTCAGTACAAGATAAGATCTGTTACCACTTTTGGCAGGAATACTAAATCATTCATGCATACCATCAACAGACATTGGAACATCCTGTTGGCAGAAAATAGATTGTCTGACTATTTGGGGGATAAATGTTCTTTCTCCTTCCATAGGGGCCACACTTTTGGCTCCTTATTTAGTCATTAGAAAAGGTTTGATCATAGGGATACTTCCTCCATCCAAAGAACACTTACAGGATATATATTGATGGGATGTGTTCCTTGCGGATATTGTCCTCACTGACATAGGGTGAATAAAACCAAAGATTTTAACAGCAAAAATATATCCAGTCTTTAATATCCCCTTTTTGGCAAACTGCAGTACAAGTTGTGTAATTTATTTGGCCACTTGTACATGCTCTGCATTTTACGTGGGCCAAACTTGAAGACCTCTCAACTTTAGAATTGGAGAACATATGAGTGATATAAGGAATAAAAGGCAGTCCAATGCCCTCTTCAAACACACTTGCAAACATAATGCTGCTTCATTTAGGTTCACCATTATCGATTGTATATTAGGGAATTGCAGGGATAAATCAGGCTGGCACAACATTTTAAATGTTAAAGAAAAGAAATGGATAATTACACTGGGGGGGGGGGCTTTTCCCTCGTGGTCTAAATGAGTATCTTTAAATTAACCGACAGGAGGTCTTTTGGCATCTGTCTGTATGTATATATGAAGGGCTTTTGTTGTCCTATCATTTATATTTTGTCTGTCTTTCACTGAAGAAGTCTATTAAGCCAAAACCGGTTTGGTTTGGGTGTTGGGATGTTTTTTTCCCTTCACCCATGTTATTATGTGTTTTGATATATTAAACTGTTATACCACACTTTGTGCTGGCTCTGCCAATAGTAACCTTTCATCTCTTGGTTTGAATTTGCCTCTCTTTAACCATTTCTGTGTTCGTTTCTGATCAACATGAGGTTCTTCCAGAAGTTTTCTATACTTGCAACTATATTTGTGCATTTTCCACATTTCTTGCCTTCTCATCTGGTCCTTTACCTTATATTCTTTCTTTTGCTTTTTGGCACATTCAGTTGCTGCCTGATTTTTATCTGCTTCTGATTTGATTTCCATTCCTGCTTGACACTGATATGCTTCTGCTAAATTAAGCAGAGAAGTCATCTTAGATTTATTCTCCTCATGTTTCAAAACTTTCACAACATTTGGGCTTTGTGAGGTCAGCAGATATGTGTGGAGTCCCACAATTGCAGATCTATACATGTAATCATTTATGAGGAGGCCCATCCCTCCTTGTGAACGGGGAATATATAATCTTGGTATACACTGATTTTTATAAGTCAATTGGTGAGCATGAAGCATCCTTCTTGTTTTCCTGTCTAGTCTATCCAACACGTTTTGGGGCCAGTCAATCACTCCAGAACTGTAAGTCAGGACAGGAAGAGCAAATTGGGTTATATTTTGGATTTTGTTCCTAGATGTCAATGCTGTTTTCAGGATTATTTTAAGCATTCTAAAGTACTCCTTACTAAGTTTTATTCGCATTTCTTCATGTTTTCCTTCATCAGTTGATCCTTCATCAGTTTCCAAATATTTATACAAGCCTTCTTGCTCAAGTTCTTTTATATCACATTCTTGCCCCAAACTGATATTTTCTTGGTGCTGCAGCTTTTCTGTTTTAAAGGTTGCTTTTGCATATTTATCAAGACCAAATGACATTCTTATATCATCTGAAAATGTTTTGCCAATTTGCAGTTGTACTTTCAGTTCCTCATCTGATGAGTTATGCAGTTTCAAATCATCGACAAAGGGAAGATGAAAAGTCTTTACACTTTGTTGTTTTCTAGGAGCCAAATTATAGCCATGGCCTAAGCTGTTAAATAGATAGCTTAATGTGTTAAGAGCAAAGCAGATTAGCAGCAGTGACAGAGAATCACCCTGAAATATCCCCCTTTGAATTTTTATCCCTGGAATAATAGTTAGTCCTTTATCATGGCTTAATTGCAAAGTGGTCTGCCACTGTTTCATGGTCACTGTAATGTAATCAGTGTAGGGTGTATCTTATACATTTTTAAGCACTGTTTTATCCATGAATGTGGGATACTATCAAATACTTTTTTGTAGTCAATCCATGCCATACTTAGATTCTTTCCCTTTTTACAGTTCTCCACTATGAATTTATTTAACAGCAAATGATCCTTTGTTCCATATGACTTTCTTTTATTGCTCTTTTGTTCTATTGCCATAACTGAGTTTTCTTCTAAATGACTATAGACTCCGGAGGCATCAATTCTAGTGTATAGTTTATACGTCGTTGTAAAGGCAAGTTATTGGTCTATAATTTTTAGGGTAGCTTGCAGGTTTACTCTTAAGTAGGAGCATTGTTTTTTCTGTTATTAGCCAGGTTGGTGTCTGTTCGGGGTGTGCATATAAATAGTTCTTACTCATGGCTAAATCTTCATGCAAAGATATTAACACTTTTAACCAGAAGTTAAGTACTGCATCTGAGCCTGGGGGGGTTCCAATTTGAGGCTTTTCTTAACTTTGTTTCAATCTGTCTGGCTGTTACTTCATCCCATTTCATATCCTGTACCTTTAATCTTCTTATTCTTTCTTTTACTTCTTCTATCCATTTAGCATCTTTGTTATGCTTCACATGATCTTCACAGATACTTTTCCAAAGTGTATCTACTTCCTCTTTTTTTGGTGGTCTTTCAATTCCTTTTACCTTGTTTCCCAGTTCTCTATAAAACTTTTTTGGGTCATCAATAAATTGCTTATTTTGTACTTTTCCTTTATATTTATCTGCGTATCTTCTACGTTTTTTCACCTGTGCTGAGAGTTTTAGTTTATTTGCGATAGTGCATGATAGATCCTTGCCTGTTCTAATACTGCACATTGCTTTTATCACGTCTATCTTTCTAAGTATTTTCATTGATCTGTTCCCTCTTCTATACTGTTCTAACAGTAACACGTCCTGTCTTAGCTGCTTTATAATTTTCTCTATTCGATACTTCCATGATGGTATTTGATTTCTCCCCTTTCTCTCCCTCACTACCTTGTGTTCTTGTGGTAGACCTTTCAGTTATTAATTTAGCTGCACAGTAATATATCCTGTTTACTTCTGTTATATTGCATGGATCTCTATGGACAGCCCTAATTACTGTGTTCGTTTGTTTTATGTGACCTGTGCCATGGATACAAAGGGTCAGCATGATCAGACCACCTACCAGTAAACCAAATGTAGTAAACAAACAAGCAAGCAAACAAATAAAAGTATCTGATATACTAAAATGGTTTTAAGGGCAGCAGAGTTTCTGATTTTTTTCCCATGGGGGCCAGAGGAAGGAAAAGGGTCAAGTCATAGTCCAAGACATTTAAACTAAATGAAAATATCAGTTTTTGCCTGTGTTCCATGTGAGTTTAGCATTTACTAGGTTTTGGGATGCTCCAAAGAGCAGTGTTTTAGTTTGGAGTAAATTTACTGTTAGTTCTGTTTGCTGAAACTATGCAAATACTGTGACTAAGTTCTTGTTCAGAATGTTTTTGATATTCAGACTGCTTAGTCTGTGATACTATTAGGCTATATGTACTTACAACGATATTCAGGTCAGGGTATAGATGAGAAATGCATTTATAAGTACTGTAAATAATAGAGTCCCTAGGGTGGAGCCCAGAGTGTTACCCTTACTTTGAGATAGAGAGATGACACAATATTTTGCAGCAAAGACTATTTATATATGGAAAGATAACTCAAATAAAAGGAAAGCAGTTTAGTCAGATCTTATTGTTCCAGTTCTACAGAAATGAAAGTCTTTGCCAGGCAGATAAAAAATGCTCAGGTTAGTTAACCATGATCTATTCCAGCACAGACTGTATTTCTAAAGCTATACTTGGAAATACCTGTGCTGTCATTCTATACGTTTTTTTTATGTCATGTCAGTCCGCAGGCAAGGCCATACAATACAAAAGGGGCTTTTAGCTGCTAACAGACTGGTATTTCTAGTAATGTTGCCAGAAATGATAAGGAAGAAATAGGCCTGATAGGGTTTGCAAAAGTAATGGCAAACACATTGGAGAAAAACAAATTAAGACCTGAAATGTAGATGGGAGAGAGAAGTTCTACATGAGTATAAGTAGACAGGTAACAAATACATTGCATGCTCTAACAAATCTTGAGTGTAGATCTTCTGCAACTGGCTTCCCATGATTTAATATGATCTTCAGTAGTTTGTTTACATCCATTGCAACAAAAGTCTAGAAAAAGAAAGAGTTGGTCAAGCAATTTCTCAAGTTTGCCATCTGTGAATGCTACCATGACTAGGTAGATATGACCCACCTCTAGGGTGGCATTGGTAAAGATGGATCCAATAACACCAATAACATATATAATGTCTATAGTGGTATTTCCTGTTCATGAGAGAAAATATTTTTTTCTAGAATTTCTGGGAGTTTGGAATAGAGAGGGTGATATAATGGTTAGGTTGTGTACCTTATTTACACAAGGTGCAGGGTTTGATTCTCACATGGGGTAACTGACAAGGCTTAAACTGGCCCACAATGGCAGTTAGCCTAGTACTAACCTATGAATTGCGATGAACTTATGAATATGTGTTAGAGGTAGTTAGCTTTGGCATTTTTAGTATTGACTTCTGAAGAATTCTGTGAATTCTATGCACGTCTTTCTGTTTATCTAGCTGTTAGTTGCATTTACATGCATACACATCACAGTATATTAACTCTTAGTATGAACAGCTACTTTTAAATACTGGATTGTACTAAGTACAATAAATACACGGAGGCAAACTGCTTCAGTAAACTGCTTTAGTTAGTACGACATTTCTGTTACATTTGACTTTTGGTTCTATAAACACGCAACACATATAATGTCAGCTCTCTATAGCAAAATCCCAAAGTCTGTTTAAGCATAGTTACATTTATACCAGAAGGTCTGGTATTTTTCTCAAAGTCTGATGTAATACAGTTCTTTCTTTGTATAACAGTTTTCCTTTGTTCCCTTTTCCTTGGTTCTTTGTAGTTTGATGATCCATGGAAACTCAGTCTTGCATTATCTGAAACGTGGTGTTCCAGCACTATCTGAAACTTGATGCTATATTTCTTTACTTCATGGATGTCCTTCCAGCTGCCATCTATGTAGTTATTTTTACAGACTTTTGTTTCTCAATTCACATGGATGCCAAAGCCTATTTAAGCTATTATATGTTTGCCAGCACATATACTACTTTCTATTTTTCAGCATTTAAATTAACCCTTTATATTTCATATTATTCTTGCAACTTTTATTCAAGCTAATAATCATGCTAGCAGCAGTTTGAAAAGACAGTGTATACTATATAGAACAGAGTATTCTTTCAGTTCCCCATTTTTTTTCATTTGTTTGAGGAATGGACTAAACATTACTTAAAGAAAAGACTGCATTTGTTTCATCAGCATTGCTATTTACAGCATTTACCACTTTGCTCAAATTTACAATCATAACTTGTTGAGTTACTGCAACTCTTTGTAACCTGCATCATGTAAAACAATTGTAAACTGTTATTATTATTATTATTATTATTATTATTATTATGACTTTTAAAACTATTAACACAGGATGTATTAACTAATTTAGCAATTTGGTCCCAGATGATGACCATTCTTTAAATATGTCCCACCAATTATGGGCAGTGTACGCTTCTGTTTTACTCTTTTACTATTAACACTGGGTTATTTGAAACCACACATACAAACTGTATTGCCACTTTAACAAACATTTTGAAATTTAAAGGCAATATTGTCCATTTATACTAAATTGTAATCTGTCTATCAAAGATACTTGCAATGACTTACTAAACAGTAGGATTTTTTTGTGCTTGTAAATATATAATTTGTAAGATATCTTGTTTTACTAGTTTTTATACCAAGGTCTTTTAAATCTGTGTTTGATATCTTTAAAACTTAGAAATATAATATTGAAGTGCAATATTGTCTTTTGGTATTGTTGTCCTATCATGGTACAAGTGGATGGTATTTTTACCACTTGATCTGTATGAAGTACTGGCTTATTACCCAGAATGGTAAATATTTTAACCCATGGTTCTTTTTCTTGTATTACTGTGTTGTTTATACAAAATAAACAGAGTATTGGTAGAAATCATATATTTTTTTTCCTCTGTTGAGTTTATTCTTATTTTTGTGTTATTGTCTACACACTGTGACATTTTTGCATGATGTCTTTCCTTGTCAGAACTGTTACATTTTAGGGGGTAATGTACAGTATTTAATAGAAATAGAGCTGTTTATTGAAATGTTTATGTCAGTCTTTGATTATTTCTCTACTTTATGTATGCATGACCTTGTTTAGCTAACCATGCTGTTATATTTGTGTTAAATGTTATTTTTTTAAATGTACATGCTGTATGCTTTTTATAACTAAAATTGTCTTGTGTTCTATTTTGTGTAGCATTCATGAAATATTGTAACTCCCTCTGTTTTGATGTTCAGAATGATTCAAATGAAATGCAGATGTCTGTGTTGAATGCTGCCTTGTCTCGCAGCTGCATTTTTATCTATAGTCCTTATTATTTCTACATATATTATAGCAACAGATGTGTATATGCATCTAACTAGCAAATAGATGTGCACATGCATTTATACATTTTTAAACATATAAATACATTCCCTTTGTTTTATTTTAAATACAAAACTGTCTACATTAATTATATTGCTATTAAATTGTGAAACAAAACCTTTAGTTATCTTTTGATACAGCAAGTTAACACAGTTTAATATTGTCAACACAATGACAACAACCATTACTATTAGAACTGGATGAATCTGAATATGACTCTATACAGTGATGTTTTATACTACAATTTATTGACAATGCTTGAGAATTTTATTGCAAAGGCATTGCAGTCTTGTTTTTTGAAAAAAAAAACACGTCACAAATGTCAAGCTATGACTTGTTACTCTATTTACATAGATAAACCATTTACTATATTCTGTACAGAATACACTTGCTTGTACAGATTGTTTTTGCATTTGTATATACATGGCTGTAATATACATTCGGTCCAATTTTTAAACCTAGCATTAAACTGAAGCCTGCTAATTACATACCTTTTGCAGTACTGTTTACACAGTTAATGTAAAATTGAAAGCATGCCCTTTCCCCTGTAGTATACATCATTTTATTGCAGTATTGTTTGTTTTATGCTGTGAGAATTGAATGTACGGTTGCCCTTTTGGCTGTTACGTATTTATTTTGCTGTTGCCTATACTGTCAAAGTTGTAGTAGGAATTGCTTTTACCAATTTTGAAAAGATGTATACTGTTACTAGTAGTTATTTGGACCCTCCCTTTTTGGAAAAGGACCTGCATAATTTAACTGCATACTATAGCCCATGTACTGACTGTACTCGTAGTATTTACTTGCAAACAGATTATTAATGACATATATGCACAATTGTGACATGTTATTACAATTACTAAACAGGATTAGACTTTTGTGCTTTTTGCTTAATGCTGTAAGTAAATACATAACAATAATGTTTTAGAAAAACGTAAGCCATTTGGCCTGACAACCAGTCTTGTTTCCTTGACCTTATAAACTTCAGTACCATTAACATTTTATCTTATGCAACATTTCTTGTAACTACCCATTCCAGCCTGGAAAGATTTGAGCTTTTCTTTCTTTTTTTGTGCGCATTCCAGACGCTTAACCCATAACTCCTTCAGCACTTACTCGTACCTTCAGTCGTTCATTAAAATATTCTTGCAACTTGATATAAACATTTGTAATTTGCCTAAGTATGCATAATAATGCTTTTGAAGACTGTTTTTGCTGGGGTCTATGCTATTTTTTATGCTATTATGCAATTACAAAATATTTTAAGAAACAAAAGAGATATTGACTTAACTAACACATGCTTAAAACAGATATATTTACATGATTTACATTTGCTGTGGTCTGCCTTTTGCTGCACTTTAGATAAAAAAAAATACATGCATGTCAGTCTTGTGACGTCATGTCTTTACTTCATGTAACTACTGTCATTTGATTTGTATGCCCTAGAACTGTTTTGATATATGAAATGTTTTTAAAATCACCATTTAAGTGCCTTGCTTTAACTGAATAAAAGTTTATGCTGTGTACGCTTAACCATTTTCTAAAGGTAGAATAGTATGTCGTAAATTACTTCTTATCAGTGCGGTTAACTGGTGTTTCTTTAACTCTTTACTAACCAGATTATATTTGTCAGTATTCTGTTTTGCTGACTTTAAAGCTCTTATGCACTTTTGAAAAAGTGTTTGCATATGTTGTCTGAACTTTTTGAACTCACTCTGACTGTGTCTTAGAAGTTTATTAAATCTTTTTGTCAGTTCACCATGAACTTCGTCTCTGTTCTTATCTGTTTTGTAATGTGTAGTGGTTTTATGCCACTTTTGTCTAGCAAGATGTACAGAAGATCTTGTAAATAACTGACTTGACTGATATTGTAACTCTGAAATTAACGTTTTACATGTGGTGACAGGACATAAACATTTACTGTCATACAAATGATGTTGCTGTTTAAGATACCAGTCAAACATAATGCATTTACATAAAGCATTGACATCAACATTTTCCAATAAGGTACTGCATGTACTATTGTGTTGTTTATACCAATCTTTAAAACCTAGCCATACCTGTGCTGGACTGTCATTACTATATACCTGAAAGGTAGTTTTACATTTGACACTTTTTTGTTTAATAGCATCCAAGCTGTAGAATGAGAAACAAAGAAAAGAATTACCAGTTTCTGTGTGGAAGGTGGCGAAATCATCCGTCAAGAAAGCGTGGAAGTCCCTTGTTGATTCTCCCAAAAGTTGGTCAACACAGCTGGCAGATTCAGCTTTGCAAATTTACAGGACCTGTGAAACTTGCAGAGATGCACTGTTCTGCTATTGGATACTGAGCAGATGAAGGAAGCAAACGTTTGCTTTGCAACTGGACGTACTAACTGAATAAAATGAAAAAGTAGCTGTAGTTTTCACAAGGAGAAACCATACGGTCCGTCAACTGTGGCTCGCCATTGAACAATTCTGTGAATTCTATGCAGGTCTTTCTGTTTATCTTGCTGTTAGTTGCATTTACATGCATACACATCACAGTATATTAACTCTTAGTATGAACAGCTACTTTTAAATACTGGATTGTACTAAGTACAATAAATACATGGAGGCAAACTGCTTCAGTAAACTGCTTTAGTTAGTACGACATTTCTGTTACATTTGACTTTTGGTTCTATAAACACGCAACACATATAATGTCAGCTCTCTATAGCAAAATCCCAAAGTCTGTTTAAGCATAGTTACATTTATACCAGAAGGTCTGGTATTTTTCTCAAAGTCTGATGTAATACAGTTCTTTCTTTGTATAACAGTTTTCCTTTGTTCCCTTTTCCTTGGTTCTTTGTAGTTTGATGATCCATGGAAAGCTCAGTCTTGCATTATCTGAAACGTGGTGTTCCAGCACTATCTGAAACTTGATGTTATATTTCTTTACTTCATGGATGTCCTTCCAGCTGCCATCTATGTAGTTATTTTTACAGACTTTTGTTTCTCAATTCACATGGATGCCAAAGCCTATTTAAGCTATTATATGTTTACCAGCACATATGCTACTTTCTATTTTTCAGCATTTAAATTAACCCTTTATATTTCATATTATTCTTGCAGCTTTTATTCAAGCTAATAATCATGCTAGCAACAGTTTAGAAAGACAGTATATACTATATAGAACAGAGTATTCTTTCAACTTCAGGTTTATTTCTAAGACAAACATCTATTTTAAACCTTTTTCTGCTCTTATCTTTAACTTTGTAGTCACATCTTAAGTCAGCTTTTACTCAGAGGAGAGTAAGAAATCTTACGCTCCTAGTGGGAAATAAGAAATATGCTTTGTTTTAATGGATGCGACGTTAAAAAGTACTTGAGTTTGGTATCACAGTTATCTAGTGTTGCAAAAGGCTGTCAGTTATTTGTTTCTAGATCACTGAGAAGACAGATTTTTAATATGACATTGTTCTTGTTTTTACCAAATATCAGCCCTTCTGTGTCTCAGCTTGGTTATTTGATGCCTTCAGGAGAGACCTGGTCATGAGAGGCTGCATCCAGGCAGCTATCATGGAGTTTCTAATTAGTACCAACACCTTCTTCCCTACTACACCCTGACAGATTCACTTCATGGTACTAGTGACCAGACAGATATACATTCCTGAAGTGCACAAGTCCTGTGTATGGTACACACCGCTGCTTGCTAGGATATATGCATCCATATCTCTCAGTGCGGCCTGGATAAATAAACTGATATGGCTGGGTCTCTTTAAGTTATGAATGAGTCCCAAGATTCAAGCAGAAAGTGCTGCAATCTCAGACTGGTAAACAGCAAATCAAAAATGCTGTAAGACATAAACCAAAAGCACATACTGAGGTAGAATTTAAGCTAAAAATTCTGTAACCAACTGATTTTCTTATTACAGGAAAAGGTAAAGTACAGTTGTGTACTCTTACCATAAATGTAGATGTTCGAGTGTGTTCACTATTGCAGTCATCACTGTAGGGTTCTTCCTGCCAGCAGCAGCCCCCGATCGGCCAGAATCCCAAAGTCTGGATCGGGCGCCAGCTGAGGTCGCATTTATCCTGACGTCAATGCGCCGGAAGGTATAAAGACCTCAGCTGACGCCATTTCCCCTGTTTTTCTTGCCCCAGATGTCAGGTGCCCAGAAAGAAAAGGCTAAAAAAGAAACCATGCTCAAAACCTCAGCAGCCAAAATACCTCATAACAGACAATACTCAAGGAAAAAACAAAAGAGGGGATAGGAGGGAGGGTAACCCGGACTGCAACAGTGAACACAGTCGAACATCTACATTTATGGTAAGAGTACACAACTGTACTATGTCCTTCGTGGTTCACTGTTGCAGTCATCACTGTAGGGTTGAGTCCCAAAGCTAAGAAAGGGTGGCTGGAGGAGAAACAGAGGGAGCGGTCACAAAACTTTGCAAAACCGCAGAAGCAAAACCTGCCCTGGATTTAGAATAGAGAGGGAGGTTGTAATGCTTAGAAAAAGTATGTACAGAACTCCAAGTAGCAGCTTCCAAAATATCCTTGGTAGGAACCCCACAAAGAAAAGCTGCTGAAGTAGCAGTAGCCCGGGTAGAATGAGTCCTAACATTAACAGGAACCGGATTGCCATGATAAGAGTAACAGAACTTGATGCAATGGGCAATCCACATGGAAATAGTTTGCTTAGTGATTGCTTTCCCCTGAACAGTAGGAGCATAAGCGACAAACAACTGATCAGATTTCCGGAATATCCTGGTCCTGTCCAGGTATAGACTAAGCTGTCTATGCATGTCTAGAGAGTGCAAAAGACTTTCTTCCTCACTTTGACGATTAGGATAAAAGGTAGGCAAATGAACAGACTGATTTAAGGCCACTGCCGAAACCACCTTGGGCATAAATGTGGGATTAGCCCGTAGAGATACCCTGTCCTGATGAAAAATAAGGAAGGGTTCCACAGCCACGAGTGCTTGCAATTCCGAAATTCTTCTAGCAGAGGTAATAGCTAAAAGAAAAGCAGTTTTCCAAGACAAAAATTTTAAGTCCGTGGAAGCCGCAGGCTCAAAAGGAAACAAAGTTAATTTCTCCAAAACATAGTTAAGATCCCAAGTGGGAACAGGAGCCCTTATAGGGGGCCGAATATTCTTAGCCCCTCTAAGAAATTGTTTAAGTAATGGATGAGAAAAAATTGGAGGATCCGTATCGTAATGTGCAGAAATAGCAGAAGCATGAAGCTTAACAGACGAAAAAGATAGGCCCATATGTAATAACTCTGTCAGATACTGTAAAATCAGAGGAATGTTTGGAACAGAAGAATCACCACCCTGGACTTGACTCCAGGAGCAAAATCTTTTCCATTTTCCCTCATAAGATTTTCTAGTGCTGGGCCGTCTAGCTTCAAGGATTACATCCAATACCTGTTTGGAAAGGGCAGAGGTGTTTACAGACCCTGGGTCCACCAGGCAGCTAGATGCAGAGTCTTGACATGACTGTGCAGTATCTGGCCGTCCCGTTGAGACAGTAGATGAGGGATTTGAGGCAGAATCCAGGGAGGCTCCTGAACCAAGTTCATCAGAGTGGAATACCAGAATTGCTGAGGCCAATTGGGAGCCAGTAGAATCATGTGCGGTCTGTCCTGCTTTATCTTCAGAAGTACCCGAGGTAGAAGAGGCAAGGGAGGAAAAGCATATACTGAGAGGTGTTTCCAACTGAATGAGAGGGCATCCACTTTCCATGCTAGTTTGTGGTAGGTCCTTGTGCAGAATGTTGGAAGTTGATGATTCTGAGGGGATGCAAAGAGATCTATGTCCGGACATCTCCAAGCCTTTATAATCATCCTGAATATCCGAACATCCAACATCCATTCGTGTGGATCTGAAATGCATCTGCTCAATGCGCCTGCCAGAGTGTTGTCTTTCCCTGGCAGGAATTGTGCCTGTAAGTTGACACTGCAGGTCAGAGCAGTGTACCAGAGATTCATGGCTAATCTGCACAGGGGGTAAGAGTGAGAGTAACTCTCACTGGAGAAAGGCAAAATCGTGACCACTGTTTCCAAACTGTGGTAATGCTGAGACCAGACACTCTTGAGGTATCACTGCAGTTTCCTCATATGCAGCCTTGCATATGGTATTAGCAGAATGCAGGAGGCCATGTAACCCAAAGCCTGCAGAATTTTTCTTGCAGTCAGCTGTTTCACTGAAGACAGGTGTCGGAAAAAAGAAGCCAGTTGCACTTTTCTGCCTGGTGTCAAGAAAGCCATCTGGGTTGAAGTACTCAGAAGAGCACCCAGGAAAGTAATCTATTGCGTGGGGTACCAGGTTTGATTTCTTTAGATTCACTGTGAAACCGAGGCACTGAAGAAGATGCTGCACAAAGGCTAGATGCCGAAGTAGAGTGTCTTTGTCGTCTGCTTGAAGAAGACAGTCATCCAGATAAGGGTAAATTTGAATCCCCTTCTGTCTGCAAAATGCCATTACTGGTGCTAGGCACTTCGTAAAGACCCTGGGCACAGTAGATAAGCCAAAGGGCAGCACAGAGAACTGGTAATGTTTCGAGCCTGCTTTGAAATGCAGATACCTTCTGCACTCTTGCCTTATAGGAATATGCAGGTAAGCTTCTTTTAAGTCCAAAGTCACCATCCAAGCGTTCTTGCCCAACATAGGCAGCAGCTGCTGCAGAGTGAGCATCTTGAATTTTGGTATATCTAGGAAGGTGTTTAGTACAGAGAGGTCCAGGATTGGTCTCCATGAATTTTCCTTCCTGGGAACCAGGAAAAGTCTGGAATAAAAACCTTGCCCTATTTCTAAATTTGGCACCAATTCTATGGCCCTCATAGCCAGGAGGGACTGAACCTGCCATTGTGCCTCTGCCCACTGATGACTTGGCAGGTCTGGTCAACCATTCGGTTTTGGCAAAGTGTGGAAATGAAATCTGTAACCTCTTGAAACTATGTCCAGAACCCATTTGTCCCGGGTTATGTGGTTCCAATTTTGATAAAAAAGAGAAATCCTTCCCCCAAAGGAGCTTCCAGGAGAGGAGCCCCTGGAACCAGAGAGAGAGAGTCATAAAGACTGTTTTTGGTAGGGTTGAGACTTATCTTCACCCCCCTTGGGAGAGGGGGCACTCCACTGCCTATTCCTAAAATGGGATTGTGACTGTCCCCCACCTCTGGAATGCCTGAATCTGCCTCTCTGAGACCTGTCCGAGCCCGGAAAGGACCAAGGTTTAGTTGGCCAGTGTCTGCTAAATCTAGGAGGTTGCACCTGTAAAAAATCCTTAACCGTCTGCATAGATTTGGCTTTGTCTTTCATTTTCTTCAATACCTCTTCAGCTTTGTACCCAAACAGAACATCGTGCTGCAAAGGGGCATCCAAAAGTTTGGCTTTAATCTGATACGGTAAGCTTTGATCCCTTAACCAAGCATGTCTTCTACTAACAGCACCAGTTGTTGCAGCCCTACAAGAAGCTTCCAAAGAATCAAAACCACAATGCAGGGTATGTTTACCCACTTGTTCAATAGCATGCAATAAATCCTGTAACTCTTGATTATCCACACCAATAGACACAGCTGACATCTTTTGTTGAAATACAGACAAAAGGTATTGCTGATACTTCAGCATATGAAATTGTCAGTTCAAAGCCCTAATAGACAATGTAGCAGAAGTATAAACCTTTTTACCCCATCTCTCCAAAGCCCTGGACTCTCGGTCAAAGGGAATAGGATTTTTAGCAGAGGCCGCTTTAACACCCTTAGGACCCTGAGAAATTGTTTCCGGATCAGGCAAAATTTTTAAAAAGAAATTTATGAGAATCTGGAACCCTATAATACCTATCCAGTTTGGCCGGAGTAGGGGGAAAAGAATCAGGAGAGAGTGAAGCTTCCAAAAAACATCATCAACAATGTCCAATACAGGGGGAATAGCCAGAGGCTTATGCTGTGGGAGAAGAAGAAAATCCGTAAGCCTTTTCTTGGATTCAGGGAATTCCTGCCCTTCCCAGTGAAAATGCACCCTCATATCATGCAAAGTTTCACCAAAAGAATAATCCTCAGGAGGAGAGGTGGAAGGAAAGGAATCTTCAGCATCAGAATCCTCATAAAGAGGAAAAGAA
The DNA here is from genome assembly GCF_019279795.1 of Protopterus annectens. NCBI lineage: Eukaryota > Metazoa > Chordata > Ceratodontiformes > Protopteridae > Protopterus > Protopterus annectens. Next base: position 436,038,848 of record NC_056737.1, on the reverse strand, counting down.
TAATCCTGCTCAAGGGAAGAAGCAGAAGAAACAGAAATTTGGTCTGAAGAATCATAATCGGACTGTAATCTAGGCTTCTTGTCAGGAGGGGGATGAGAACCCCTGATCATAGTTAAGAGATCTTCAGCCATCCTAAGCATCTGCCTCTGAGGCCTAGGACCCTGATCAAAAGGTGCCTGTGCTAGCCACTTCACTTTAGCTGGAGCCTTAGACTTTGACTTAGCATGTAAACCCAAATCCACATTTACAGGAAGCTGTGAAGGCCTGAGAACTCCCTCAGAAGCCGGTACCTGCCTACTGGCTCTGGACCCAACTGAGGGAGCAGTATCTAAAGGTCCAGTCCCTGGCAATTCTGAAGACCCCATCAGCTCCACACTGGAGTTGGTACAGGCAATTGGTTCAAAAGAGGCAGATGACAGGGGCTGCAAAGGCGCCTCATTGACGACCGACAAACCAGCAACTGGCAATAACTGAGTAACATCCTTTGCTGTGGACCTCGGACGCCTGTCTGCATCCCTGCACCTCTTACACACCCCAGAAGCCGGAAAAGAATCTGAAGACATTTTATAATTAAACCTTTTTCCAAAATAGTAAAAGGCAAAGTTATATCTACGCCTAATAGTACGCTAATTAAATCTAGCACAAAACACACAATTAGCAACATCGTGGCCAGGACCCAGGCAGGGAATACAGTAAGAGTGAAAATCCTTATGAGGTATTTGCTTCCCACAAGAAATACAATTATTAACTTTTTCTGACATCTGACTGGACCAGGAAAAAGACCTCCCCAATGGGGTACTTATCTGTAAAAGATGAAAATCCTGGGATTAGTTCCAAAAACAAACAGGAACAGGCCAACCGGCATCAGTGAGCTGCAAAGGGCACCACGCGACAAGAAAGACTGGGGAAATGGCATCAGCTGAGGTCTTTATACCTTCCGGCGCATTGACGTCAGGATAAATGCGACCTCAGCTGGCGCCCAATCCAGACTTTGGGATTCTGGCCGATCAGGGGCTGCTGCTGGCAGGAAGAACCCTACAGTGATGACTGCAACAGTGAACCACAAAGGACATCTATAATTCAACTAACCATTGTATTATAACTAGTTGAGGCTAGCACCTGTGCACATAAACAGAAGCATGTGGTACTAACCTTTACCATACCTACATGATACATAAGAGGTAAGTAATGAGCCTAGAAGTCCTAATTGTAGTATATACTATGCATGCTTTTATAGCTTCATCAAAAAGATATCATTTTTTTTCCAGAACCTAAAACAAGCTTTATATCACTAATAGCTGAATACAGACTACTCAGGTTTAAATATCTGCAACGGTGATACTTCCTTCAGAACATCAGTTTTGAAGAGTGCCATAAAGAATCAAACTGAATACATTTTCCTCAGTTATATTTCTATACTGTACACATTATAATACATTTAAATACTGCAGTCTCATTAGCTGTTCCTGTTATACCTTATCTGCCTCTTAAACCAATTTACAAAGTTCTGTTTCTAACCCTATGCATGCCTAAATATTTCTGCTCATATGTACAACATTCTGTGTAGAGTTGTCTCAGACTTAATCTACCTCATGAATTAAATTTGTAAAGCACTTTTCTTTCTACCAGCATGTACATATGTATTATTTGCTTATGTGTGTATATATGTATATGTGTATGTCTATATACATATATAGAGAGAGACATACATGTATCTCGCTCTGTCTCTCTCTCTCTCTCTCTCTCTCTGTACATTTGTGTCTGTCTGGTGAACCTTACATCTGGACCTGAATATATCCTTTTGATTTAATATGTTGGTTTGCTTTATCTGTATACTTGTCAAGCTATACTGCAGTTATTTCTACAATCGCAGTCCTAGCTCATGCATCACTCTGCATTTGTACGGCTATAACCATATAATGCCTGATAACCTGCTCTGAGATACCATACTCAAATGAAAATCAAGCTTCACGGCTCTTGTTTACTCTTCATTCAACAACCTGAAAAAGATTCATCTTTATCTAGTGTGGAAGCTTTAATCAAATGCTGCACATCTACGACCTCAGTACATTCACCTGAAGTAATTCAAGACCCATCAAAAGACATGCAGCTGATTTGAAACTGGTTAACAGCTGAATGCCTCAAATTTTATTTCCTCATCTATTCTATTCTGTCTATTCCATGTCTGCATTCCTCTATTGTGTATGAAATGCAAAATAAATACATCTTCTTTCATATCTTAAATATTTGTTCCTGTTGTCATTACTTGTTAGGAGTGTTTGGGAGCTTTTCTCCCGAGGTTCTACTGCAAATTAACTCTTCCCAGTAAGCTTACCCAGGTTAATAAAAACATAAATAATAACTAAGTACATACGACAGAGAATATAAAAGTCAACTCTTTGTCAGTGAATGTATAGTGTTACACTGAAGAATAAAGGAAGCACAGACAGTCAGATGCTGAAGCACAGACAGTCAGATGCCACCCATCAACAACAGAAAACAGAGAATGTACAAATGATCGACAACACCACCTAAAATATATGGACACAAAACACAAACTTTTGTAATCTTAAAATTTAAAACATCAGTTTGAATAAACAGGATGTCTTGTTAAATACAGTATTGTCATGAATCATCAAACAGATTCCAGTGCAATAAAAATAAATTTCCTATCCGCAAATGCTAATACATGTCGACCACTGGAATTACCAAAGCATGCAGTCACATATCATACACTTATCTGTTATATTTATCCAGAGAATTATTACTAAAACAACACAGTATTATGAAAGCCACAGGCAAAGGTTCAAAGAATTCTAAGAAACTAATACACTTAAGGCGAGCCCAGCCTAATACAAACCACAAACAAACCTTCCACAGGAAATGTAAACCAAGAAGTAAAACCTCTGCTAACTTGTCAAAACATAAAGCTGCTGCACTTTGTAATTATGACAATATTAGGAAATCACTGATGCTGTCTTAATAACATGCCAAACTACAACAACCTACCTATAATCCAAACTTTTTAAATACAAGAAGCATTCCAATAGCAAAACTTCACCAACAATTAAGCAAATAAAAAGGTCATAAATAACCCTTTATGTGGAGTGTTTCATCCTCCATACTACCTTTGCATGCATATACTAACTTTATGGATGCAGAGCTATGACTAAAGTGCAATGTCCAAATTAGTACTATTGTCAGCTGAACAACTGTCCATTAACTGATAAACTGCCAATCTGATAAAACAAGCAGCATACAAAAGCTGCCAAACACTAATTTGAATAAATCAAATTATCCCAGCTAAATATATGCCGCACAATCAAACTGTGTATGCATTTAATTTGTCCTTTATGTCTTTATTATTCTTAGAAATGTAGTCAAAAATAATATTTTTCAGATAATCCAGGTTGATGCATTAGCAAAACCAGTAATGTGATAGTCAAGGTAACATTTTGGGGGGTTACACTTGTCCATTCTTTGGAGAGGGTTGCTGTGGTGTTATTTTAGTAAACAAGCTTTTCTTTATTGGTCAGTTATTATCAAGCAAGGGTTTTGAGCAGTAAAAAGTCTTCTTATGCAAAGATAATGTCTGTTTCATGCTACGTCTGCTACTCTTCTAGAATGAGCAGGTGTCCCCCATGTAACATCAGCAGCATCCCAGAGTACTGTCAGTCCTTCTCACCATTTAAACCATTGACTGTTGACTGAAACCCCTATTCACAAATAATGTGGGAGTCTTTTGGCCTACTTTCCAGTCCATAAGTACAAAAAGGTTTACTACCTTTTTTTCAGAGAGTGTAGAGACAGTTATAAAATTTTATCTGAAACCTTACTGAAAATTTAAAATTGTATTTGTGAATATGGATATTTTGCAAATTTGTACCCAAAGTTCCTATTTATATCTGATTTTCTCTTGAAATGTGACTAAAATTGTCTAAGATAAGTTAATTTACCTCAGTAATGAATTACTGAATACATAAATAAATACTTTGTATGTAATGGCTATGGCAAGGAAGACTGAATAAATTGTTTCTTAACTGACAAGCAGTCCCTAAAAACCTTATCTCTTAGTGTGCTTCTTGTTTCAAGGCCTACACTACTAATAATTATAAACACTAGAAGATTTACAAAAGCCACAAAGAGGAGCAAACTAATGTCTTGAAAGGATTTTTTTTAGAGAACATTTTTTAAGTAAGAAAATGTATCTCACCTGTGAGGAATGTAAGGAAAAAGTTCAAAGCAGGTTCTTCAAGGAGATCAGAAAAGCTAAAGTATATTGTGAGAAAAAAGTAGAAAAAGAAGGAAAAAAAGGCAATCTTTTCCCCCTCTACTTCCAGCAATGAAGCACCTTCACAACATGTGCATGCAGGAAAAATCCAACCTGTCAAAAGATGAAGTAAGAACAACTCACTGCCCATATCTAATTGTTGAGGGAAACTGAACAGCCTTCAGCAGTGAAAGCTCCTGGAAATCCTCTGACTGTAAGAGAGACAGTCACCTTAACAATAATTTCTACTAAGGAAGAAACTCTGAACTTTTCAGAAGGGAGAAATCCCCAGAAAAAGGGTATGGGAGGGGGCTAAATAATTTAATACATTTCTACTGGATATGGAATGATGACAGAATATGTCATAATAATAGAATCTGTGCCATCTCTGGGTAGACCTCCAGCGCTGCAAAGGAATATTTTTTGGAAGGTGCAGGAGGCTGCAAAGGTCCAAGCCACAGTGCTGGAATCAGTTCAATGGGCTCCAGAATGAAGGACAAAGGCTGTTCAATGAATGTTCATCAAATTATCTTCAAAAGTCACCTCTCCTTTAATCTACACATGGTGCTACTTACGTCATGAAAAGAAGTATGTATTTTCCTTTTCATGGAAGAGGATAGCTCGCATATAAAGTAGAGTGTGTCTGCCCTGAATGCCGATACTGGCTCTGATGATCCAACAGTCATTTTCATGTGGATCACCCATCAAAGCTACTTTCTCTCTAAAAATAAGTATTCCAAACTGCTAATGTTGGAGTAAACTTGGTTTTGGACTGCAGTACTCCAAAAGGAAATTATTATTATGGCCACAGTTAAATTTCCATATTCTTTTCCCCCAGACCCCATAATGGTGGACAGCCTGTGCAAAAGGTCTTTGAGAAAATAATCTTTATACAGAACTTAAAAAAAAAAGATTCAACTACTATCTCTTTACCTTCAGTAGAAGAAAACTGCTGCAGCTACTACATTCCAGACTGGCAGAGAATCGAGGGTGATGGATATATTTAGTAAGAGGTTTTACAATTCTTCCAGTTTAACAGTTAGGCCAATTATTTATCACACATGTTACAGTATGACACCTTCAAAGACGACACCATGTAATCCAATCATGGCTGACAACAGGGACATACTGCTGAAGCTTGCATCCATTGTTGATAAAGCAGTTACGTACATAACCAAATACACCTATGATGTTGTTGATCCTCCCATGAAGTCTGCATTATTTATTTATTTATTTATTTCCAGTTTGATGACCCAGGAGGTCCACTGGGCTCAGGGAGCCCATTTTCAGTGGAGGCCCGGGGAAAAAGCCCCGCATTACATAGTGTATTCACAGATACAATCATAGTAAAGAAAACACAATTAAAATTTCATTTTGTACAAGAGAACAGGAATAAATTCTTTGGTTACATAGTATCAAAATATTTAGGATGGCATTACATAGTGTAGTTACAGATACAATCATAGTAAAGAAATCACGATTAAAATTTTATTTTAAGCTAAAGAACATGGAATAAATTCCTTGATTATATTGTAATTTAAAATTTAGGATGGCAGTGGAAACTTAATTCTGAGGGGGAAAAAGATTAAGGAGGGAAAGAGAGGAAAAAAAAGGTGGTAAAGGTTATTTGTAAGTTGTACAGTTGTGATATTTACAATATTTACATTTAAGTTAAGTTAGCTTGTGCTCAAGAGTTAGAGAGGAGTTTAAGGGAAGGAAAGAGTATTAGGCTATGTGGGGAGAGAACAGCTGCATTTCCTGTTAGAGGAAAGGTAGGAGTGTAGCTGAGTTTTAAAGGTTTCAAAGCTTTCACAAGTCCTTAGTGAGAATGGAAGAGAAGAGAATTCTATTTTTTAGCTAATGAAAAGGATAGCAGAAGCTGACCAGCAGGACGATTGGGTTTGCGGACAGTGATTAGGTTTTGGTGAGTCAATCTCAGAGTTCTCAGAGGGGTGTAAGGTTGGAGGATGTTGTTAGTGCCGGGCACTTATTAGGTTGAAAAATTAATTTGGAGATAGTCTAGATGGTTGGAGAGTTCAAGCCAATTTAACAAATGAAGGGCAGTACAATGATGGGAAGAGAATTTGGCTTTGGTGACAATTTAGAAATCTTATTATAACAGACCAGTTTAGAGGAGAGAGAAGCAGATAAGTTTGTTAAAAGAGGAGCGCCATACAAAAGTGAGGGGAGTAGATAGGTAGTAGCAAGAGTTTGGTGGGAGGTGAAAGAAAGTGGATGTTTCTGTATAGCATACTAAGTTTTGCATGAGTTTTATTAATTTTTGCTGCATGTGAGTGTCGAATTTTAGGTGTTCATCAATAGTTACCCCAAGTAGTTTAGCAAAGGAAATAACCTCTATGGGACCGTTGTTTTGGCTATTAATTTGGAATAAGTTTTTATCAAGGGGGAGGATTTTGAGGGAGAGAATAATAGCATTTTTGGATTTGCTGGCATTTAGTGAGAGGTGGTTTTGGAGTATCCATTTTTTGGTGGAGGAGAAAGCAGTTTGGGTCACTGTTTGAGGCTCAGAGAGGTTGGAAGCGCAGCAGACTAAAGTTGAATCATCTGCATATTGTACAATTTTGGTATTGGGTATGGCTTTGTGGAAGTCATTTGTGGAACAACATTGGACCAAGTATGGATCCATGGGGTACCCCAGTGGGGGTAGGAAAGAAGGTTGAGGTGCTTTTCTCCCATTTCTCGGCTTGAGACCTGTCAGAGAGGTAGCTTGAGAACCAGGATAAAGAATTCTGGGAGAGATGAAGGCTAGAAAGGTGGTTTAAGAGTTGGGTGAGGACAGATCAAGTAATAGAAACAATTTTTCCAGAGTCACGGGCACGATTTACTGTGTCTAAGAAAGAGAGAAGGGCAGTGATAGTACTATGGTCAGGTCGGAAACTGTGTTGGGTTGGAATAATTAGTTGGTGATTGGCTAGGAATGACATAAGCTGTAGGTGGATGCATTTTCTAGGAGTCTTGAGATTGAGGAGAGGATAACTATGGGGTGGAAGTTAGAGATGCTATTGCTTTTGCCTCCTTTATGGAGAGGTAGGATAAAGGCAGCACACCATAATTTGGGCACATAAGATTCCTGCATGGATCTATTGATCAAGATGCTGATGGGGAGAGTGATACCGTCTGTGGCTATTTTTAGGAAGGAAGATGGGATATTGTCAGGGACATTGGAGCATGGTTTTAATTTAGAGAGTAGTTTTTTATGTGGGATGTTGAGATGGGTTTAAGTTCAAATATTAGGGGGATTGGGGGCAGAGGGTTGTGTAGGTGCTGTGGAAGATTTGATAGGTTGAGGGGAAGGGTTGTTGTTAGGGAAGGTCTTGGTCAGCTCTGCTATGGAGTTGGTGAAGAAGGAGTTGAATAGGGAGGCTATTTCAGGATCAGATTTGCTGGAGTCAGGGGAGGTGTTATTTTTGGTGCCTGGTTTTGGAAGAGAATTAATGGAATTCCAGAAATGTTTGGGGTTATTTGATTGGTTAGACTGGACTTTAATATAGTAGGACTTTTTATCTTTGATGATTTGTTTTTTAACGATGTTGCAGAGTTGTTTATATTTAAGAAGAGTTTCTGGCTCCTTATTTTGATGGTATGTGCTCCAGGATTTATCTCTTTGTAGTATAAGTTTTTTGGTGTCTTTGGTTAGCCAAGGTGCGGTCTTGGTTTTTACCCATTTTGTTCTTGGTGGGGCTAGGGAATTGAGGATGCTTAAGAAGGTTGAGTTGAAGAATTCTACGGCATTGTCAAGTGGTAGAGTTTTTAGGGGGTTCCAGTTTGTTTGTTTTAGGGCATCAGAGAAAGTAGTGGGGTTAAAGTTTGTGAGGTTACGTGTGTGGGTATATTGGTGTAGGTAAGGAGTGGAGTAGGTAGCTCTGTGGATGAATGATGGCAAGTGGTCTCCTATAGGGTCAGGTATAATGCCAGAGCTTATGGCTTTATTAGGGTGGGATACTAGGATCCAGTCTAGAGTGGTACCTGGGGGGTTTGTTTTGTTGGGTCTGGTGCAGAAATCTGAAATTAGAGGCATGAAATACAGCCCTGCCAAAGGATATAAAAGTGAAGATTAGAAATGTCCCTTTGAATCCCTTTATCTTATATGGTTGGCTTGCTAAAGACATTCTCACTGAATTAGAAACAAAACACAAAACAAACAGAAGCAATATATACACCACACAGCTTCACTTCCTTATTCCACAATGTTAATTCAATGTTTTAACAGATAAGATGCTGTTTTGTAGGAAGAAAACTAGCTAGCACAAATAAAATAAAACAAACACATGAAACATAGAGAAAGCTCCTGTCTTCCTATTCCAGTGTCAGTATTCACTTCAACCTCTACAACTGCTTATCCATTGTATAAGTAATACATTTTGTTGTTTAATGTTAGCTAGGTAAACAGGTTAACCTGAAATGCATCATTTAAAATGAGAAATACCCTATTGTTTGATCCTGACCCAAGTAATTTTAAAGATTTGCTGTGATAACCTGAGTATGCTGTAGTACGTTATACTAATAATATTCCCTAATAAAGGGGTTTGCTAATTATGTTTAGCAGTTTCAGGATGTAGATATTTTTATTTATCTACATATAATGCATGTCATCAATATTTGTCACCATTCCAGGCATATCATAAAAACTCAAACAACGTAACCAATCACAATCTGTCAGCATTATTCACTGTAAAAAAAAAAAAAACTCTACACACTGTGTGCATGCACTCACACACACACACACACACACACACACACACACACACACACACACACACACACACACACACACACACACACACACACACACAGTAATGCACCAACACATGCCACATTTATTCCCATTCAGACACATCATTGCTTACCTGCATTGGCTATCTCTACAGAGTGACGTGGCTTTGTTTATTTATTTATTTAACGTTTGTTTACTGGGAAAGTCTGACTTGGAATGAGCCAATTTTCAGTGGAGGGCTGTGGAGAAACGCTCCAGACGCATGTGTTTGTAATGTGGGAGGAAACCGGAGCACCTGGAGGAAACCCACACAAATGCAGGAAGGGCATGCCGACTCCACACAGAAGGCACCCCAGCCGAGAAAAGAAATGGAGATCCTCTTGTTGTGAGGCAACAGTGCAAACCACTGAACCTCTGCACCACCCTGCACAGATTCCTACTGTTGGAAGGCATAGATGGTCATCACAAGCACATGAAGCACATGTTTAATCCCTTTGCATCTCTACCCTGGCCCTTTCATGCTATTCCAGATTATGCCAGCACTGTAGTTGGGCAGCATGCCAGGAAGGCTTTTTTACACAGATTAGGCACTGATTTATGACAAATACTATTGCCTCTTAAATATAGTTTCCAAATAAGAAGTGGCCTGCCCTCCTTAAGAGACCCCTTCCACAGGGCAAAGGGGGCAGCTGCCCTGAGTACAAGGTGAAAAGGGAAATGATTGGTAGTACCAGCATTCAGCTTCTGTGTGCAAATACTACATTTGTGGTCAGATCTGAAGCCCGTAATAGTGCAGTACCAGCATTCAGAAATGAATGCTCATAATGCATTTTAAACAGAGCTGAAGCACTCAGCATGATGTGTGTGCTGGTAAGCTGTAGCAAGGCTCTTGTTATGTTTGTAGCAAGTGGTTGCTGCAATTGAAATTTGACCTTTTTTCCGGGGTGTGTTGGGGTGCCAGATGAGGGAATGGCACAAGGTGCCAAAATAGCAAGCAATGGCTCTGACACCCTCAAATATTGTGCTGCTGAAGCCCACCATTCATATTTTCACTCACTGAAAGATCCTTTTCTAACCTTGTTCCAGCTGTCTGTAATTCTCTACCAGATGCTGTTAGAGCTACTAGTAATTTGTATACTTTCATACAACATCTAAAAAAGGCAAGCAGATGTCATTGTTTCTCTTAGTTGGAGTGAGTACAGACAGCAATATGCAATAAGTTATGTTTAATCTGTAATACTGTTTAAGTTTAACAATGCAATACTTTTGTATCCCAAATTAACGTCAAAAAGTAAAATCCCAACAAAAAATGCATTAGCATAAATCTGACAGAACTTTATTCATTGCAGTAACACCTTTTATTATATAAATAACTCGTCTCCTGTATTTTTCAGACTTATTTTACTTTACTATTAATATTAATTAATATAATATAATAATATTAATCTCCTTCTCTTGTCTTTACAATAATTACTTTCTTATTTGCTCTCACCAGTTAGTACCAACTCTATTATCTTTTACTCATACCTTACAAAGTAAAAACCTACTCTGGCCTCTAACTCCCCAAGTCTCACCTATAACAATTATTCAACTGTAGACTTATCACAACCTCACTACTCACACAAATCTCTACCTTGCATTCCAGCAATTCCAACTCTATCATGATTTTCCTCACACGCCTTACCTTTATGTTTTTCTCTCTCTCTCTTCTCTTTCATCATATCTAACTCCAAATCCATCTATACTCATCTCTCCTAAAGGTACTGCATCATTCTGCAAACATACACATCATTTCTCTCTACCTATCTCACCTTATCTATTCCACATAGACAATACTTCTTTAAACCTAAACTATACACCTGCCTACTAACAAACACAGCAACATGTCCAAAACCAAATCCATCCTCTCCTGCATTTTCTTTAAATTCATTCTACTCTGTGGTGATATTCACCCTAACCCTGGGCCAACTCTCACATCCTCCCCACCCTTAACCCACACACTAGCTACACACAAACTTAATTTTATCTCACTTAATATACATAGCATCTGCAACAAAGTCTCAGACTTACATGCCTGGATCACTCAACAATCCCCTGACATTTTAGTTATCACTGAAACCTGGATTAAACCACACATTAAAGACACAGTAGTTATTCCTCCTGGTTACAACATGTTTAGAGCTGACCGACTCAAAAGAAAAGGAGGTGGTAAAAGTTCATCCTTCCTGTCCATAAAGTTGGCTCCTCCACAGAAATTTCTAACAGAAATTTCTAACTTTAGGCCTATTGCTATTCTTTCTCCTCTTCAAAATGCTAGAGAAATGCATTCATAAAAAATTTCTTCACTACCTACTTGACAATAATATAATTTCTTCTACCCAGCATGGATTTAGACCTGCACACAGTACTAACACTGCACTATTATCCTTCACTGACAGTGTAAACAAAGCACAAGACATGAGTAACTTTGCTTCATCTCTATTCTTAGATCTCTCTAAAGCCTTTGGCACTGTCTCCCACCCTAAACTCTTATCCCAAGTATCCCTTCTGGGCCTAACAGATTCTACCTTACTATAGGTCACAAGTTACTAGGCCTAACATATTCTAACCTGCTATGGTTCACAAGCTATCTCTCTAACAGACATCAATCAGTCAAATGGAGTTCCAGTTTCTCTACTTACTTACCAGTAAGCAGTGGGGTACTCAAATGCTCTATTCTGGGCCCATTCCTCTTCAACATTTTTATCAATCATCTTCATAACTACAGTAACCAGGCAACCCTTATTCAGTATGCCAACAACTCTACTTTAATTTGCTCCTCTAATAATCTTACCCAACTATAAAACATAACTCAAGATGCATTCAACTCCAATGAGTCCTGGCTCTCCAACAACTATCTCCTACTGGATCCCCCCCAAAAAAACAAACTTGTGCTATTTCTACCAAAACAATTCCCCACTAACAACTCTAATTTCACAGTTGCTTCACTCAACAATACTACAATTGATATTTCACATACAAAACTATTAGAATTTACAATCAACAACACTCTTAAGTTTCACCTGCATGTCAATAATAACATAAAAAAGAACAATCAAAAACTGGGGATGCTGTATGGGGTCAAAAAATGAATCACTAACTCCACAAAAGTAACTGTAGCAACCACTTATCTGTTGCCCTCCCTTCTGTATGCATCACCTATTCTAACTAACCTTCAATCTGCCCTAAGTGTAAAACTAAGTCAATGCTACAATAAAATAGCCAAATTTGTTACTGGTTAACCCTTCCTTTCCCACCACTGCTCTGCTCTCAAAGCCCTTTACTGGCTCAAACGACCCCACCTACTGACTTTTAAACAACTAATACTCACACATAAAATATTGTACAACCCCTCATTCTCTCACTCTACTTCAATACTACTTCAACGTTATGTTCCCCCACATGACTTACATTCCTCACACAAGCATCTTCTATCAATCTACAAACCCCAAAGATCTAATGGTGTTAGTCTGTACTCATCCTGTGTTGCCAAAACCTGGAACAGCCTTTCTGAATCAGTTCAGATTAATTCCTCTCTACTACTCCCTCAAATCTCGACAAAAAGAACACCTGTCCAATACCTGGATCTGCCCCTACTCCATACCATCTTAGGGCTCAACTCTACCCTTACTACTCCAAACCTTTATTAGCACAACTGGCTACTACATGGCCCCTCATCTCTGCATTTCACACTCTACCATCTTATTTCTGTTTTTTCCCCGACTGTCTTCTTGATACACTCCACTCACTCCTCTGACTATCCCTCCTTAATATACCACAACTAGATCTACTTTACTATGTATACCAATGAAATTATGGAGACATAGCTTTTATATATGTTAGAACCTTAATGTGAACAATTTTTGGCATGATATCTACAAATGTATTTTCTTTGTGCTGTGACTGTCTTTGCAATCAGTCAAATTTTGCCCTGGAGCTTTTCTCCTCGAGCCTCCGCTGAAAGTGGCTCCATACCCAGCTGGACTTTCCCAGTAAACAAATGTCAGATAAATAAATACATAAATAAACACTCTCATATATATGTTTTTTCTTTTGTACAAAGGTTTATTAGTTAATTACAAAGCCTACTAACACTGATTATATTTCACATGTTTATTTAACTTAGGATATACTCTCATGTTGCTGTTTTTGGTGAACTTGTTTAGTTTCTAATTATGGTATATCTGCCTAATATGATAACTGGATTGTCCTTGATACATTTTAAAATAGCTTTCTTTCCTTATATAATGTCTTCACATAATATTTCCTGTTCTTGCTACTGATGCACTCGTGGCCCTGGTTATACCCGAAAGGGGCCCTTGCACTTCTGTACCAACCTGATTAACAAACAGTTGTTGTTTGTCTTTCGGCTTTTCCTGGTTAGGGGTTGCTACAGCGGAACTCCAGTCCGCTAATGATTGGCAGTAGATTTTCATGAACGCCCAGGTGCCAGCTCAACGTTCAACCTTCAATGAAGGCACGCCCATTTATGCATGTCTTAAATACGCCCACCCAACCGCAGGGAGAACATGCAGACTCCACACAGAAGGCACTCCCCACACTCCAGCCGAGAATTGAATGGGAGAACCTCTTGCTGTGAGGCAACAATGCTACCGCTGCACCACCACCGATCTGATTAACAAACAGTAAATAAATAAAATAAACAGAGTCCCATGGAGTACTGGATTTGCATGTGGCACTCCAAACCTCATTGACTAAAGAACAGAGACAATTCTACTCAGACAAGGGGGCTCTCTGGATCACAACAGTTTTGACAAGTATGCAATATATGAATAACCAGACTGGATACATCTAAGTTTATGTATTTCAGAGTGTGGTACTGTGCAGGATGTCAAACCATATGTTATACATTCTGATAAATTCAAATAGGTTCAATCAGATCTGAACTATTTCTACTTTCAAATAGAAGTGATCTGAAGTTATGTCTTAAGCAACTAAAATTCAGGTCACATATTTGATTTATTAGCTATCTATGATCTGAGAAAGCACATAACAAGTCATTCTGTATTATGCAACTCTTGAGAGCTGAGATTAACTGTCAAAGACTGCTGAGCTTTCATTCTTTGTGATTCCTGGAATCTGTAACTGATACCTAGAAAAGAAATTGGCTGCTTTGTTTGTTGAGCTGTTAAACGGCTGCTGATGTGAACTTTCTTTCAATACGACTCTTAGAACCAGATCATTTATTAGGTAACTTTCTGTCTTGGCAGAAGTCAAATAAGCTAGAACTTTCCCTTTTCCTTTCTGTCTTTTTGCTGCTGACATCTGAGTCTTCATTTTCTCTGTCCTTCGTGTTGAAGCGGTAAAGCAACACTTGCACTGATCAGCAAGAAACTGAAAATAATAATGTTGGATGTGCTGCGGTAAACAGCAACAGACTGCAAGAAAAGGATTTCAAGTTCAGCTTGCATGAAACAGATCAAAAATGTTTACTAAAGGCAAAAATAATCAACATATGCGCACTTTGTGAATCTGAAATACCTGAGGACAGCAACACACTATTAGTATGATCATATGCAAGCTTTCTAAAAGAATTAAAAAGCACATATATGCAATTTAGCTAGAAACAAACAAAAAATAATGCTTTATTCAGACAAAAAAAAATGTGTTTGTAGTGGAACAAATTTTATTTTAGTATTGTTGACAGTTTATATTTGGAGTACAATGGTGGAAACTTTTAAGAATAGATTTGAGGTCAAAGAATCTTTGTGGAGGCTTAAAACTCAAGCTGACAGGTTTCAGGACCTCAGTGAGACAATCAGCATTAAATGTTTTTAAAGAGATCGATTACTAATTAAAATTAATAACAGAACTAATATTAATATAAATAATTTCTGATTTAACTGATGTTATTAATTTAGTTAGTTATTCATGTGGTTTAACAATTTGTTTTGTAACGACTGGTCACAGGTATTTGCTTTGTTTTTTAAAACATTCATTCATTCTGAAGAAATCCTATGTACTTTTGAAATGAAGCCACTAAATTATTCAAATAAATTGGAGCTATTTTCTGTTTCTGCTGACTTGATGTTTTTTATTTTTTTGTGCTGAACATTGCACTGGTTCTGGTGTACTTTTTTATCTTTTATGCTTAACTCTCTCAATCACACTTCTTGCTGTGTATCATAGTCTTATTGCACAAATGATCAGCAAGTGTCAGTGGTAGGATAAGAAAGACAGAGAAATAAGTTTTTGCAAGCCACTTACATAGTAACAGATGTTCTATATTACAAAGCTGCAATTATGCTTGAATGTCCATAATGATCTTCCGAAAGGCTGGTTAATTTGGCAGATTGGAAATTGGTGCTTAAATCATCAACCCCCTTTTACCCACTTTCTATATGGGGTTGGGGTGTTGTGTTAACTGTTCCCATTTCTCTCTAGTCAATGCCACAGTCATGCCTTCCTCAACACTTATGCCTCACTGTCTCAGATCTTCTCTCATACAATCCATCCACCTCTTTGCTGGATGCCCTCATTTCCTTTTACCTTCTTCCTGTCTGTCCCAAATCTTCTTCACCAGATTGTCTTCTGTATTTCTGTACATGTACCTGAACCACCGTAAGCTGTTCTCTTTGATCTTTTCTGCATTTGGAGCTACTTTGGCTTCTGCTCTTAAGTCCTCATTTCGTCATCTGTCCGACAGTGTGCATCCTACCACCCTTCTCAGGCACTTCATTTCCATCACCTCTAGCTTCCTCATCTGCTCTGCCTTTACTGCCCAGGTATCTGTACCATACAGTAGTACTGGTCGCACCATTGTTTTGTACATCTTACTTTTCAACTTCTTTGGCATACACCTGGCACTTTGTGCCAGTTGGCTGCAGCCCCTCTGATTCTAGCTTTGAACACTTCATTCAGACTTTTCTTCTCAACTACCCCTCCCAGATACTTGAAGCTATTAACCTGTTCCATTATCTTCCCTTCTATCTCAGTTCTCAGCTTCTTCTGATTTCCCTAATTTGCTGACATTCTAGCTATAAAATATAATTAAATAATGTACAATTAAGATAGTATGCATTGTATTACATTCATAGGTTCATAGAAGGTTACTAGGCTAATGGTCCTAGGGTATTTGCAAGCCTAGCCATGTAAAAAACCTTGTACCCTAATTGACCATAGTTAGATGGTCATTTTTAGCATAACAATTCTATGATTAACACTGACTACCCCTGTCCATGAGATACATAGGTGGCACCCCTGTGATGAATTTACAGTCACCCAACCAATTGTCAAGGTTCTGCTTAAACAGGATCATTGAGGAACCCTGCTTCATGTGAAGTAGGATCTTATTCCAGAGGAGTGGCAGTCTTTGGGACATTTATCTGTCTCCAGCATGTTTTGTTAGTGTCACAGGCTAGGTGCAGATGCCTGGAGCGAGTGACTCTTGTCCCATTTGATTTGCAGATGTGCAGCCTTTCCATTAGGGGAGAGTCAGAGACTAAACAGTAGGCAAGGCACAGGTCACCTCTCAGCATCCTGTATGATGCAGGGTACAGTGACATGGCTTTCAGTCTTTTCATGTCACGTTTTGGAGGCCCTGGATTTTCTTGGTTAGAAACCTCTGCAGTGTGTCCAGTTGCTGCAGGTGTCTGGTGAGATACATGCAGAAGGGAGCACTGTACTCAGTTTAGTGGTCTGATAAGAGTCAAGTACAGTGGAGTTATAACCTCCTTAGTCTTGGATGCGGAGCCCTTATTTATGAGATGTGCAATGTAGACCGCTTTTCTTACCACTATGGACACATGGTGATTGAAGTTTAGATTACTGTCAACCTGTGTTCCCAAGTCTCACACCACTGGTTTTGAGCTTAGACAGGGGCTCTTTCTTTGCCAAAGGGAATAATGAGGCATGTTTTTGCTTTTAGTTCTAATCTGTAACTTTGGCACCAATCATTTGTGTGTATCAGACCCTTCTGTAATATGCTTACATCACTGGGGGACTCGATTGCACCCAGTTTATAGCCATCTGCAAACTTAGTAAGCCACAAGCCATCTACTTTCACCTGGACCTCAGAAAAATAGATTCCAAAAGTAGCGTCCCCAGCACAGATCTTTGTGGTACCCCACTGTTAACTGGTCTACTGGTGGAAGTGGACTTCCCAACTTTGACAGTGTGCATTCTGTCGGTGAGCCATTTGGCTCCCCATAGAGTGACATATGGATTAATCTCCAGCTGGAAGAGATTCTCAATGATCCCTGAGTCGGGGACTGTGTCAAAAGCCTTGGCTAAATCAAGATAGGGCGATATGTACTGCTTTGTCTTCAGCCAGGGCTTTGGCGACATTCCCAAAGAAGTCCACCAACTTTAATAAGCAAGATCTACCCCTGATGAAAACAAACTGGGTCAGGTCATAAGTTTGAATGTTGTCTGTGTCCTTGTTGATAAGGTCCATGATGATTCTTTCCATGGCCTTGCAGATAAGGCTGGTTAGGCTTATGGGTTGATAGTTTCCTGGATCTGGTAATGGACCCCCTTTGTGCAAGGGAATTACTGTTATTGTTCTCCACTCATAGGTTCATAGGTGTGTAGTAGGCTAATGGCCCTGGAGCCTTTACAAGCCTAGCCCATAGAAGTGCCCTGGCATCATGCTACCTGATGTTAGTTCCCAGTGCGTCTATCAAATAGAGCCACTGGAGTGATCCCTGGGATGAACTTTCTATTTCCCATCCACTCATCAAGATTTCTCTTGAAGAGGTCCAATGAGGTGCTCTGCTTGACATGTATGGGAATTTTATTTCAGAGTATGGGCAGTCCCTGGGTTATGAACCTGTCCTTCCAACATGTTCTGTTGATTGTGGTAATGAGGTTGAGGTCCCTGGAGCATGTGGTGTGGAGGGATTGAGAATTCTTTAGATGTAGCATTTCTAATAGAGCTGGGTCAGACATGGCTATAAGTCAAGCAGAGATTGCCTCTTAGTAAACAATATGAGGCAGAGAATAGCTGGAGTTCTTTTGAGTCTGTCCATGTAGGACATGTGTTTAAGGCCTAGGATACTCTTCATGAGGTACTTTTGTGGCCTTTCCAGCTGTTGCATGTGTCTAGTGAGGCACATGCCAAAGGGGCATTATACTCAATGACTGGCCTAATAACGAAGAGTATAGAGAGATGATGACCTCTTTCTTCCTGGATGCAAAACCCTTGGTAATGAGATGTGCCACATAGAAGGACTTTCTGACCACAGTGCCAATGTGGTGGTCAAAGGAACAGTTGCTGCCAAACTGCCAGAACAAATTCATTGCTCAGGCTATAGTTAAAGAGAGTGTAACATGGTTCCACTTGGTCTTGTTTTAGATCATTTAGTAAGCAACCTGAGATGTTATCTGGTCCTACAGAGGCCATGTTTTTGCCCCTTGGAGAGTGCTTGTATGCCCTGTTCTTTGGAGATACTTGATAGAGGACTGGTGTCAGGAATACTTGGGGGTATGCCTGGTGGGGACAGGAGGTGAAGTTATTGCCAAATCTGTTAGCTAGCCGGTTGGCAATTTCCTCAGGCTCTGTGTGAGTTGTACCATCCACTAAAAGTTAGGCAGAAATCTGGGCATTCCCTTTTAGGTTTCAGACATAGGTAAAGAATGCCTCATGATTGTCTTTAGCTAAGGATGCTAATTTAGTCTCATAACTAGCCTTAGAGGACTTTACAAGGTACCTGATTTACTTGTTCAAGCTGTGGAGGGTAGTCCTTCTCTGTTGAGTAAGTTCCCTCTTGTTCTTAGGTTATCAGTTTCTTTCTTTTGTTATATAACTTATTTATATTTACAGTCCACCGTGTGACTTGTTTTTAGGGAGGACCTAGTTTTACTCCTTTCAGGTACAGCTAAGTCATTTGTTTAAGTGGCTATAAAGGGCATTTGTGTACTCTTCTGCATAGGAGTCACTGGCTATGTTAGTAGGGGCTTTGAAACTTTTTTATACCATCGCTTAGTAGGCTATAGTTTGCTTTGGAGAAACTTTTCAGTTTTTTTGCTCCTGTGGGGGTGTCAAGTCTGATCTTTACTTCAAATAAGACTAATTTATGGCCTGACCTTACCAGGGAGGGCAACACACAGGGGGTAGTGCAGTGACCCTCCCATATTGGTGAGCACTAGGTCTAGGACATTTGAGTCCCTTGTGGGGGTGCAGACCAACTATTCCAAGTCATTTGAATTAACAAAATCCAGGAACCACAGGGTGATCATGTTTGTGATCATGTAGGTCACCCAGTCGATGGAAGGATAGTTGAAATCTCCCATGACCAAGGTGTTTCGTTGTATACTGAGCAACTCTAGCAGGTCGAGGTAGGTGGTGTGCTTCTACTGGTTCATGGTGCCTATAGTTATTTGGATCTGGAGGAGCTCAAGAGAGTTGTCCTGTTTTACCAATCTTGAGGTGTATTTGGATTTAATGAAATGGATACACCCCCACTTTCGTTCTTTCAAACTCGCTTTGAGGTCTGAAAGTGTGAAAAGCATTGTAGCCTTGTATGGATGGGGTGCTCTCAATGGCCTTGAACCAAGTTCCAATGACTGCACAGGTGTCAGCATCTTCCAAGATGAGGAGTGCTGTTCATCTGA
The DNA here is from genome assembly GCF_019279795.1 of Protopterus annectens. NCBI lineage: Eukaryota > Metazoa > Chordata > Ceratodontiformes > Protopteridae > Protopterus > Protopterus annectens. The sequence goes on along the minus strand of NC_056737.1, from coordinate 436,019,229 downwards.
TTATCACAGTTCTTACAATCTTTTATTTTTCTGCAGCAGTACAGTTTGTAACAGTTATGGTTACTTATCTTAGTGGAACTTCAATATATTTGCATTATGTAAATGATTTATTTTCTTCCAACATAGTGTTCCATCTTCCAAGTCTGAGGTGGTGCAGCGGTAGCATTGTTGCCTCACAGCAAGAGGTTCTCCCGTTTGATTCTCGGCTGGAGTATGGGGAGTGCCTTCTGTGTGGAGTCTGCATGTCCTCTCCATGGTTGGGTAGGCATTTGAAAGATATGCGTAAAATGGGCATGCCTTCATTGAAGGTTGAACGTCGAGCTGGCACCTCGGCATTTGTGAAAATCTACTGCCAATCATTAGCAGACCGGAGTTCTGCTGTGGGGACCCCTAACCACGAAAAGCCAAAAGACAACATAGTTTTCCATCTTCCCCATGCTTAACAACTTCAGCTTCAGGTTGCAGACTTTCTCATACATTTTGATTTATTTCAGTGCCTTCAGCCTTTAAATGTGGTAGTTGCCTGCATTTTTCTATCATAATAGTGTTTCCATCTCTGCTGATTTCTTTCCAGTAATTTACTTGCATTGTATTTATTTTCAGACTTTAGTAATATAGCTGAAGTAGGTAATATGGTTCTCATCCTTCTGACCGTTAACAAATGAGTTGTCCCGGCAAAGGAGTATCTCTATTTTCCAAATTTATGAGAAGGCAAGCCTTAAAGCTTTGGCTACATCTCTTTTTCACAAGATTTTTAACTGTTTGGACAGTTCCCTCCAAATGTCTCCACTTCTTGCTTGTTAGTTTAAGTGCTGATTATGTGGAGTGGACATTATTTGTTTGAAGTACTACTCATGTACAAATATTCCTGATATTTGTACTGGGGCCATTATCAAATATGACAATATGAGGAATTCACTATCTTGAGAACATAGACTGTGTCCCTATCAGATGCTGAGATCCATCACTGCAAGATCTGGCAATTCAAAAAATAAACTATGATTCAAAGTAAAAACAGCAAATTCTGAAATGTGCTGTTATATTTTTAAGCATTTTTTTTGCTGAGGAGTTTACCTCACCTGCTACCCTCATTGTCGCGGGCTGCATACTATACACTTTAGCCCTATATATATATATATATATACTAATTCTGAGCTCACTTTACCCCAGAGATACTCAAAGATATGACAACTTCAGATTTAGTATGCATTAATTAAATTCATTCTTGCAGTTATGTTTATAGGTTCATAGGTTCATAGGTTCATAGGTTCATACTAGGCTATCTGCCCTAGGGCATTTATAAGCCTAGCCAGAGTATGTTTGGCTTTCGCCACCCATTTTAAATTAATTTTGCTATGCCCTTTTTCGAGGTTAGTATACTGTGCCTCTGTCTAACAGTGACACAGAAATGATACCCGGGGTAAACCTACGATCTCCCATCCACTCATCAAGATTCCTCTTGAAGAGAGTCAATGAGGGACTCTGCTTAACCTGGACTGGGATTTTATTCCAGAGTGAAGGTAGCCTCTGGGTTATGAATCTGTCCCTCCAGCATGTCCTATTTATTTCAGAGCTGAGGTTCAAGTCTCTCAAGTGCGTAGCTCGATGGGATTTGGATTTTTTGAGGTGCAGCATGTCCCTTAATTCCGGGTTGGACATGGCTTTATACGTCAGGCACAGATCGCCTCTGAGCAGGTGGTATGCCACTGAGTAGAGCTGGAGTTTCTTTAACTGGGCAGCATATGGCATCTGTTTGAGCCCTTTGATCCTCTTGGTGAGGTACTTTTGGGGTCTTTCCAGTTGCTGCAGGTATTTGGTAAGGTACATCCCAATAGGGGCATTGTACTTGATTATGGGCCTGATGAGGGATGAGTAAAGAGGCACGATGACCTCCCCTGATCTAGATGTGAATCCCTTCATGATTAGGTGGGCTATATAAAATGTTTTTCTAACCACTTTGGCCACGTGGTTGTCAAATGAGAGATTGCTATCAACTTGGGTCCCCAGGTCCCTAATTACTTCTTCTGTACTTAATGGATTACCACCTATGTGGTAATTTGTGGGCACTTTGTTTTTGCCAAAGGGGATGACTATACACTTTTTGGCATTTAGCTTGAGGCCATGGCTCTGGCACCAGTTGTCTGTTTCTATGAGGCCCTTTTGGAGGATGCTTGTGTCGGCTGGAGAGTCGATTATGGCACCCAGTTTGCAGTCATCTGCGAACTTGGTCAGCCACAGTCCTTCCATGTTGGCCTGTACCGCCGAGAAATATATACTGTACAAGAGAGGTCCCAGGACTGAGCCTTGTGGGATGCCACTTGTAACTGGTTTGGAGTCTGACATGGCTCCAGCAATTCTAACCATGTGGGTTCTGTCCTTGAGCCAGTTTGCAACCCATCTAGTGACATAGGGGTTTATATTTAAGCTGGTGAGCTTATCTATAATGCTCGAGTGGGGTATTGTATCGAAGGCTTTTGCGAGGTCCAGGTAGGCTGTGTGGACCACCTTCCCTTCGTCAATGGCCTTGGTGACGGTTTCAAAGAAGTCGACCAGGTTTAAGAGGCAGGATCTGCCCTTAACAAAGCCAAACTGGGTAGGATCCAGTGTCTATAGGTCCCCAATATCTTTATTTATGAGGTCCATGATGATCTTTTCCATAGCTTTGCAGACCAAGCTAGACAGGCTTATGGGGCAATAGTTTCCAGGGTCCATTGAGGCACCACGTTTGTGGAGAGGGACCACTGTTGCTGTATGCCACTCTTTGGGTACATATGCTGTAGTAAGGCTGAGACTGAACAGTAGTTTTATGTTTGGGTTTAGCTCTTCTTGGAGTTCATGTAGAACGTAGCCCGGGACACCATCTGGTCCCATTGATGCTGTGTTTTTTGCTTTGAAGAGGGCGGCTCTTACCTGAGCATGTGAGATGTCAGGGGGGCAGCCCTCTGCTGGGATAGATATTTGCCCTTTTGGTGGGGAGGGGGGGAGAAGTTTGCGCTGAACCTGTCGGCTAGGATGTTGGCAATGTCTGTGGGTTTGGTGTATTTTTTGTCATTTTGGACTAATTCTGAGCATATCTGGGAATTCCCACCCAGGTTCCTAACATAACTAAAGAAAGCCTTGTGATTATCCTTAGTGTCCTGTGCAATTTTTTTCTCGAAGCTGGCTTTAGACGATTTTATGAGTGCCCATAGTTTTTTGCTAATACTGATCAGAGATGCCTTCCCTTTTTGGGATTTTGCTCTATCATGTAGTAGCTTCCTCCTTCTATTGTATAGTTTGTTTATGGCTGGGGTCCACCAGACAGGACGTCGGCCTTTGGAGGACTGGGTCTTGGTTTTATTTGGGATTGCATGATCCATGCATTCCTGAAGGTGTTCATAGAATGCATTTATAAAGGATTCTGCAGTCTAGGCCGTATTTTCCACAGGCCCGGGGGCTTTGAAGGATTCCACCTCAGTTTTGAGGAGTGTGAAATTTGCTTTAGAGAAGTTTTTCACTGTGGTTTTCTGGGCAGGGGGTGGGGTTGGAATGTGACTATCCAGTTGGATTAGTTTATGGTCTGATCTTACCAGTGAGGGATACACTTCTGGTCCGGAGTATCGAGTCCCCATGTTGGTGATGATCAGGTCCGGTATGTTTTCCCCTCTTGTGGGAGTGGTAACAAGTTGTTCCATAGCATTTGCGTTTATGAATTCTGGGAACCTTTGGGCTAGGGTGTTGCAGCTAGAGTAATGCTCCCAGTCTATGTTTGGGTAGTTGAAGTCGCCCAATATAATGGTGTTTGGAGAGACCTTCATATTTTCCAGTGTTCTCAGGAAGGCCGAGTGGGGTTCCTGAGTTTGGGAGGTAGCAGGCTATAAACTGGAAGGCAGTTTTACCCACTGTTAGTTGCACATGGATAGTCTCTGATACTTCGTGCTGTGCCACCAACCTGGAGGTGTGGGTATCTTTGATGAATTTTGATACTCCCCCTCCTTTTGTAGTTCGGTCCAAGTTTTGGGGCTGAAAAGCATGGTATGAGGTATAACCTGGTAGTGCTGGGGTACTCTCGGGAGCCCTGAACCAGGTTTCTGTTACTGCACAGATATCGATGTTCTCCATGCTAAGGAGAGTTTCGAGTGCGTGCATCTTGAGGTTTAGACTTCTGGCATTGAGTAGCATTACTCTTAGTTTCTTATCCCTTGTGATACCTATGGAGGTGGGTTTGTCTTTTGAGCCTTGCCTAAAAAAGGCACTATGGGGGTAGCAAGAGCCTTTGCCAATATCTGAAAACCCAGGGGTGACAGGTGCAAGCTGTCCTTAGCGAAGCATCGTGGCTTGTCGAGCATATCATCCCAGGCTGACAGGCATTGGATCCCCTTTGAATGACACCAATACTTAAACCAATTGTTGAAATTGATCATCTTGTCTTCATATTGTGGCATCATTCTTGGTGAGAGTAAGATGCTTCTCAAGGTCAGGGTCATACCGGCCTGGGCTACATGCTCAGAGAGCTCTGCGTTTCTTTTCATGTAGTCCAGGGAGGTACATCTCAGGTCATTCACAACAGCATGGACAATGACTGAGTCATATTTGTACTTGTCTTGGAGTGACCTGAGTGCTTGTGTTATGTGGCGGATCCTAGCGCCTGACAGGCTGCTTACCGTGACCTTCTCCTTGTTCAGCCTGGTGAGCGGGACATCAGTGTGCCTGATGATAGAGTGACCTATTACAAGTGTATCAGGTGTGTTGTTTAGCCTTAAGGGCTGTGATTGTTCGGCAAACTGGCTTTGTGAGATATGTGTTGCACGTGTTTTGTTTTGGGGTAGCGGTTGCTTGGGTGTCTGCTTTGGAGGTCTCTGCTGCTTAGGCAGATCTTTATTTAGAGCCTCCGAGTATGTTTTTGTGTGATTATGTATTTGGTTTGCTGTCGTGGTAGGTCTATGTGAGACTGGAATTGTAGTGAGTGTGGTTTCCTTCTCCTCCTGACTGATTATGCCAGTACTGAGTTGAGAGAGCTTAGCCTCCAGTTTGGCTATATGGTTGCATCTCTCACATGTGTTGGAATTTGTTGGGAGGAGGGGAGGGTTGTCTATGTACATGAGGCAGTTGTAACATTGCCTCAAGATTCCCAGATTCACCAGCTGGACCGGAGAGGAGATTGACAACTGACCTTTGGACATGCTAGAATAGTACTGGGAATTCCTTTATAATTGAAAGCAAGGGCCATTGGGGAACAAGGTACTCAAGGGGAGTTTGTGAGGGTGTAGTGCTTTTAATTTTTTAGTGCTGACTTATATAATTGCTTAGTGAGCAAGTGCCAGGTAACTTAAGTGCAATTTGTTACAGGTAACTTAAATGCAAAAATGACAAACAGTAACTTTCTTTCAAGTGAAACAAGGAAATAAGTACAGTAAACAATGCAGATATCACTAGGGATCCACAGAAGCGCTGAAAAGCCACCTTTTAGGTGGAATTAGCATTCCAGGGAAATAACAAGCAAACAAACAACAAGCATACAAAACAAAGCTAGATTCAGCAGGCCTGGATCTAGTCTATGCTACAGCAAACAAGGTGTACCAATTTCAGTAAGAAACAGTTCAAATATGCAGGCAGTATAAACCTTTAACCAGAAATTCCCAGCTCAGAAGGGCAGATTCCAGCCTCTCTTCCCACAAGAGTGCAGACCACGAACCTTCTTAATGTAAAATAACTGGCCTGAAGCCCAAGTGCTTAAACCAGAACTAATACACTTTTAGAATAACAGACACTGAGCTCTCAATCAGCAGTTCCCAACTTAGAAGGATGTAAGCTACCTGTCCTGCCACCACAGTGCATGTCACAAACCTTCCTAATGTAAAACAATTGGTCTGAAGCCCAAGTGCTTAATCTAAAAGACTTAGAATGATAGCTACACTTTAATCAAGTTACTACCAAGCAGTAATAAATACAATTGAATACTTTAAAGAATGCCTGGATTAGTGCTCAAGTTATACAAACAAAGCTAGATTCAGCAGGCTTGGATCTAGTCTATGTTACAGCAAGCAAGGTGTACCAATTTCAGTAAGAAGCAGTTCTGATATGCATGCACTATAAGCCTTTAACCAGAAATTCCCAGCTCAGAAGGCCACAGTGCAGCCTCTCCTCCCACAAGAGTGCAGACCATGAACCCTCTTAATGTAAAATAACTGGCCTGAAAGCCCAAGTGCTTAAACCAGAATTAATACACTTTTAGAATAACAGACACTGAGCCCTCAATCAGCAGTTCCCAACTTAGAATTCTTAGAATTTTAACAGTCAGTCATTGTTTAATGCATTGAGCTTGAACTGATTGCATGTTATTGAATAAAAAATACCATGAAAATCAGTTCAATGGCATTGTTAAAGTGAAAATAGTTGATATAGTAAAACCTGAAAATAAATCTGAGGCATCAGTTGCAAGGTGTTAGAAGAGAGTGATTGGCAGATGTCAGTTGGTTGCATCAATAGTGCAGTATGTACATTCATCTCTGTTGCGATATTTCTGAATGCAGGTATGGAAATTAACTGTGATACTACTTTTACTGTCAACACTGAAGCTCTTGCTTCAGCGCTTTGTGTGTGGTGTAAGTTGTAGCCAGCTGCTTGCTACAGCTTTTAAAGGTAGAAAAGCCTTTTTTTTTTTTTGCTCCTCATCTTTTGACTGCAGGGTGTAGATCGGGTTAGAAAATGGACATAGCTAAGAAACCCTAGAGTACAACAGTGGGAATGGATCTTAATTCTTTTCTTTCAGTTTTTTGGCACTTCATCTTTTGATTGAGAGACATAGATCAATGAAGAAAACAAAGCTGGCTAAGGAGCACCAGAGTGCTCGATCATGACAGATTTTATTTTTTGTTTTGCTGTTAGAGTTGAGGAGCACTAGATCATAGAGCTGCACTGAGTGCTAGATGAGACTAGCATGGTTTGCAACCATAATTATTTGGACATATTAGGTGCAACCTTAATAACATACATCAGTATTCCTAGAAACATTTTTAATGTTTGATTCTGTTCTGGTTTTGGTATTTGTAGAATTATTCTGAATTTTTTCTGTCTCAAGTATCAGTCCCTTTGATGTTAGACTATGACCACGTGCTTCGGACTTGTGCCTCGTATTTTATGTTTACTCTTATTAAACTTAAAAATGATGGTCTCTTAATCTATTTAGCAGCTATAGCAGCCTTTTGTCATGTTTTCCTTATGTCTGACTCCAGAACACTAGATCAACTGCTATGATTACAATACTTTCAAAACTTCAATAACTTGTGATACAGTTTTGTGGAACATGTCTGATGCTGATGAATACCATACAGAAGCCAAAGAAATGCATATCCTCCTAATGGCATATTCAATGTAAATAATTTGGAGCACTCTTTCATTTACTTCTGTCTGTCAGAATCCCTGATTTGCATCTGGCACTGAAAAGAGTTTAGCATTCAGTTTCTTGGAATCACATTCTCAAATCTTTAACTGCTTTATTAAGAACTTGTTGATTAATACACATGTAAAGGCTTACAGTTCACTATTTAATCAAGACTTCTAACATCACATTTTCTGAAACATAATTGCTTATGATGGCAGTTACAAAGCATTGTTGATTAAGACATATAGGAGTGATTTGTCAGTTATCAAAATGTGCTGTGCTGTGCTCTTAACTTCTCTGACCTTGCGATCTTCTAGAGAAAGAATGTGGCAGTTGTTCTTGATTCCCATTTCTCCAAGGTATATAAAACCTTAAAGAGAAAAGTATTATATGGAAGTGCAAGGGGGCTTACTTTTTTATTTTTTTCATTGTGATACATTGGCCTGAGAACTATGCAGACATGAGCATGTATGTTGAGTATTTGTGCACTACAGCTATCAGTTTTGAGTCTATTTTTTTGTGAAACAATTGTAGTTTGAGGCATAAAGTCTTAACCAATCATAGTGGGTCTAAATATAAATCTTCCTGATTCATAATAGTAGCTTTACTGTTTACATCTCCTGCTAACTGTAACGGATTTTAATGACACACATGCTTCGTATTCTTTCCACTTCCTACAATATTCTACTCCTGATAACTAACAGTATTTCCTTAGAAGCACATACAAATTGCTAGCATAGCATTAGAATGTATTTGCATATGGTATTCTCTCAAAGACCTCTTAAGTTTATAATCGATCAGTATAGTCATGAAAAATATCACTGACATAGATCTGCAGAGTATCTGAAATTTCCTGCAGTCATATGACTGTATGTGTACATGTTCACTCTTTGCTTTCATACGGTAACTTTGTTTTATCATTCCTAGTTTTTATTAGGATAATTTATTTGTTTGAGTGCCACAACTTGAAACAGGATATTGTACTTTTCATTTATTGTTTTCACGTGACAGTAGGTGTTGATCCAATGACTTTACTTGCTATCCTCGGTATGTTAGCAATGAGCTTTTTCTTCTGTGCCTATTGACAGTAATGCTGTGAAAACATATTCAAGTATGTTATTACACTCTGTGCCAGAATTTCAATTAAATTTAACAGTTTTTTTTATTTAATTCCTTGCATTTGTTACCAATAATATGGTTTGCACTCCTGTCTCAATAACTCAGATGCATTTCAGACTTTAATATATCAACTGTTTTCACTGTAACAGTGCCAGTGAACAACTGATTTTCATGTAACTTTTTATTCAATAACATGCAAATTATTTTGCAAAAAATGAGTTTTCTTTTATACATATTTGCAAAATGATTCCTTTAATTAAATAACATATAAAATTGATAAAATCAGGGCAATGCTTCCTCTCATACTTCATGATACACTAAATACATGAACTGCAAAATATATCCATGTTCCCCATAGCACTCATTCTTGCTCCATTGCTTTCTTGCCTCATTACTTTTACAACTTAGTTACATTCTAGTTCTCATTTCTGTATTTTTTTTTCATTTTTTTTCTTTTTTCCTAAGTGTTATTTCTTCCATAGTTCTGATCACCAAACCTCCCTAAATGGATTTGAGCCAATTAACTCTGATGTTATGGGAATCCCCCAGCTCAGGGCGAAGAGCCATCTCAAGGTTCATGATTCAGGCAGACATAACAGTGATTAGTACTTCTAACTGCATTCCTTCCTTCCTTCCTTCTTGTTGTTTACATAAGAGATGGGCACTCTTATTGTACTATTCAGGACAGCCTGGTATACTCTTTCCCAGTCCAGGACACTAATACAACTGCACAAAGTTACTGAAGCAAGGAATTATTTGGCATTTCCCACAATCAACAGCTCATATCATGCTAGGTAAAGGATATATAGAATGTCTGTATTCATGAACCCCACCTCTGATAGCTGATATCAGCACCAATGTTGCTTTTGAGACCTCCTATACCCTCTCCTTGTGTGTGTGTGTGTGTGTGTGTGTGTGTGTGTGTGTGTGTGTGTGTGTGTGTGTGTGTATGTGTGTACTCCCCACCCAAACATCACAGAGGGCTAACAAATCTGGCTTCTGAGCACTAACCAGTGCCCTCCCAGTCTATGGCCACTGATGTTGTACAAGTCTCCTCTTACATAGGAGTAATTGACCAGTTGGGAACCACTACTCCCTTTCTCTGCATGGATGAGCCAGCAGCAGCCTGTCAGTCCCACTCTTCCTTGCCTATGCCTAAACAGTTCCCAAGCTGCTCTCTGAACTTGGGTCATCTGGGTCGTAGTCAGGACTTCATCTCTCTAAAAGGCAGAGGTGGTCATGATGCATTTTTATTTGATTCTCTTTTGCATTCAGTTAATTCTTCTAATTGCATTAGAGTAATTGCACTTGATTTACAAACATCTACTGCATTTGAAAAAGGCTAGTCTCTTTCTATTAATAGCCTACCCTTTCTTTGATCCTTTCTTATACCGCAAACCATTCTTTGTCTTATTAATAAATTGTGCAGCTCACTGTTTTCACAGCCTTTAGCTCAATTCATAAGCTTCAGAAAATAAACATATACTGTTTCTGCAAGCTTATGTGCTCTTGTGAAGAATAAATGGTGGATAAATGGCAATTGTTTCAAATCTCACAATAATTCCTGAATTTCTGTCCCCTTGCTTGTATTTTGTCTGTTTTTGTACTCAAAGATAATTAAAAGTAATGCATGTTTTTAAAACCTGTTCTCCAATGGCATGCAGCAGTGTGTCACATTGCACCTTTTCAAGCTACTCAGCTATTCCATTCATAATGAGGAATGTATCACGTTTCTGGATCTAAAGATTCCACTTTTCTGGTCTGCTGCATTGCAGGGATGAGTTTCCTAATGGTTATAGTATGAGCATTTTTCTAACTACACATTACATTGCAATACTTCCAAGTGCTTATAAACTCTTGAAAACAAATATATTTCTTTACTTATTTTTACTTCTATGCTTGCAATTGCATAAACTCTTAAAAATCAAAGATATGTCTTTACTTTTGCAACATATTTCTTCATTTCTAGTACAATGCAACATCTGGATGTTTAACAGAATACTCCATGAGCAACACAAATGCAGTGAATGAGATTCAAGTCTCCATGAGGTGTTTATCCTCACATATTTTTAAAAGAATGCATGGCCAATAGCAGGCAACTCCCTGTAGCTGGATATTAGCATATTTAAATCTATGCATCCCATATGCTACAATTGTGACAACTGAAAACAGAAATTCACTGCTTTGGCAAAAAGAATAGCAAAATAGTTTGTACTTACATAGTAGGTAGTTCACTTATGCCATAGTGCCTTATTTATGTATTGGTTTATTGTCTAAATACTTTTGGAAATAGTACAGAACATACATATCTCACATGTAGAATTCTAATGTCTAGTACTGTACATAAGTTCAAGGTTGCACTGACTAGCAAGCCACCTTGGTTGCAAGATCTATAACTGTTGTTACCACCACTTTTTTTTTTATTTCTGCCAGTAATCCCTCTAAAGTTTATACAGTAATAAATGTGACAAACTAATAGAGGTCAGGTACCAGTAAATGACAGTGAAGCCTAGGCAACAGTAAAACTGCCAAGCTATTCAGCATAGCTTTAACAAAGAGCACAAGGTCACTGCTGAGTACTGGATCTGTTGGCCTTCGGTCAACCTGCATGAGCAGAAGACCACAGTTTTTAATGAACTGATATGCACTTTGAGGAGTGCATAGCTAAACTCTACTCTTCAGCCACTGCTCATGCATGACAAGTCAACAGTTGGAAACCACAGTCACCCACAGGAAACAAACCTAAAATCTAAATAAAAAAGTTCTAACCAAATGCTAAACACATAACAGTAGCACTCTCAAAATAAGACATATTTCAATAAGATAAATGTAAATAAATATTGCCTATAAACTCCATACAAAATCACACAAAATGGCAAACAAAAACAATCAAGAAACCTGAAACAAATGCTTCTAATTATCAGAATGACCTGGCCCTCTGATTAAGCATTTTAAAAAAGATACACATCAAACAGAACTGAAGCTCTCATCTGTAAAGCATTGTCCTCTGATGACCATTTGTGTTTCCATTTAGTACCTCACCCTAGCAGAAATAATCAGTGAAAGGTACCCATTTTCTTTCCATGCTGCATTTATACCACAACTTATAATATTGGTTTTGCTGTTCTTCTTGACCTAAGTAAACATTTCAATGTTTCTGTGTTTCACTACAGTTGACCTGATGAGCTTATGGCTTTAATTCAATTATCAAGGAGATTATATCCTGATTCAGCTATTCTACATGTATGAATATTCATAAACACACCTTGTTATTTAAAAAAATTGTACTTAACTGTCTTTCTTACATATAATAGTAATTTAATCCACAGTTATCTCAAACTATGTTACAATATCTTTTTACCTCTTTTATTACCATTGAAAATTGTAACCTGAAATGCTATTTCTCATGCATAGACTGTGTTACTCTACCTCAGTATCATACCATCTGTTGGTATTTATTAGGAAATCCTTTGCACATCATTAACAAGCTGCGTAATACAAGTTTATATATAATGCTGTATATTCCTAGTCTTACACTCTTCCAGTATGTTCTAACTGACTGTGAGAATGGTGCCAGAAGCAGTGCACCCAAAGTGCAGCTCCTGAAATGCTTTCTGCACTAAGGGAGGTTGAGGTAATGTGAGCCATGTTTCACCCTTACTGGGTAAATGTGATTCTTCTTTCCCTAATAGTGTAAAATTGCACAGTTGGTGTAATATATATATATATATATATATATATATATATATATATATATATATATATATATGTGTGTGTGTGTGTGTGTGTGTGTGTGTGTGTGTGTGTGTGTGTAAGGAGTTCATAGTGTGTGTGTGCAAGGAGTTCATAGTGAATGAAGTCCTCTATCTGGGGAGATACAGGGAGAGGATACAGAAATGTTTTATGTGATTTTGTCCACAGTTTTGGCATAGGTTCATGTGTAACTACTTGGCAATCAATCTGCTGACCATTACAAGCCTAGCAAAAATCCTTATTCAGTAGTTCCCTCTCAAGGACAGCAAGATAAGATAGACCAGGGAGAATTTGAGGCTGCCCATCCAATTATCTAAGTTTACCTTGAAGGCTGCAAAGGTGTTAATCTGCTTGACATGTAGTAGAAGTTTGTTCCAGAAGTGCGAGATAGATTAGGATATGAATCTATCATGTCAGCTTATCTCATTTATCTGTTGATGAAGGTTTAGTTCCTTTAACCAGGTATTTGAGGTCCCATTTGCTCTGTGAAGGAATAGAAGTTCAAAGAATGTTGGATCTTTCAAATCTAAACACAGACCTCCACAGGGGAATCTATAAGAGACAGAGTACAGACAGGGGCTACCAGTTTGTCTTAATAACTAAGTTTTTTTTGTCGTCACTGATCTTTTTATTTATAAATTTTTGAGATATCAAACAAATAAATACTAAAATATGCATTATATTCAATAATGTTTCTGAGGAGATATGAATAAAGGGAAATTAAAACTTGTTTGGCTCTAGTGGAGACTTTCTTGGAAATTAGATTAGCTAGATACAAGGATTTCTGAGCTGCTAAAGAAACATGATAGTCAAATGGAAAAGAATTACCAACTAGAGTGCCTAGATCCTTATGACAGTGTCTGATTTGAGAGGTGTGCCACCCATACAGTATGTGAACATGTTTTGTTTACCAAAATAAACTATGCTATATTTTTTCCATTTAATTTGAAGTCACAGTCCTTGTACCAATTGATAACATGGTCTAACCTAAGTTAGAACAATCATGAGTTAATGGAAGATTGAATATGAACACCATATTTACAGTCATTTGCAAACTTTAATAACCATGGGCTAAGACTGTTGATACATTTTATGGGAGTTTGCATCAGGTGGTTTGTTTGCAGAAAGTTCATTTTCAGGAACTTACTGTGTATCCAGTACATTTCAAACATTTGTATTTGTTAGGAAACTTTAAGTTGATTTTTACATACCACATATCTAAATTTATTTTGAACTGTATTATGAGCCTTATTATATTACATAAATGTTTATTAACACACAAGAATGCCTTGTGGTTAATGTCTTAAATTAATATATTTTTAATTTCAAAGCATTTTCTTTTGATGTTATGAAAAACAGGAGTCATGAATAATAACTATTTCCCAAATTTTTATAAGAAGTTGTTTGAATTATGCCTTTTGTTAAAGACTATGGGCATTTATTGTTCTTAGCTCCACAGTACATACATAAACACATACTTATGTTAAAATAAATTCCACTAGTATATGCCCATTTATGCGGCTGATGAATATATGCCAAATTCTAACTTACACACACACACACACGCTCACACACGTGCACACACACACACACACACACACACACACACACACACACACACACACACACACACACACAAAACACTATTTAGAGAATTAACTTTACTCCTAATTTTACAGTCATCTCCATATTTCAGGATCTTTTTCTTAACTTGTAAATCCAGTTTGAAGGAAATTAAATAACAGGGGTTCCCAACTGCACCCCATGGATGATGGGTGATGTGATGATGTGAAGTATTGCCAGCTATACCAGGAGAAGTAGGGCAGTGGATGTGTAACATATGTCAGCATAGCTAGCTGGAGTTTTGTAAAGAATTATATGTCATTTGTATATCAAACTGATTTGTGCAGGTGCTTGTGTTGAAAATACATTTGTAAAGTTGCTTGTATTAAAAAATGTACCAATAGTGGGTCCTGCTGGACAGAAAAAGAAATGCACATGTAATTCAGACTGTATGGTAATATTATAACAGAGGATACTGGAAGGGAAGAGGTTAATCTCAGTCCAGCTAACTCTAAAAATAGGCTGAAATTAAATTACCCGGTTTAGGTCATAACGATTGTATCTTACAGTTCTAATTGCAGCCAGAGACAAAATGTCTGTGAAAACAAGGAGGAAGAAACCTGCTGTATTGACCTTAGCAGTAAACTAGTTTCCACTCTGGAAGGTTGGAAGTATTGAAATGGTTTTATAGCTTCCATATGCTATGGCACATCTTAGCAAAGCTCTATCTGTGTGTATGGTAAAATATGTGTGGGATTCTGGTTCAGTTTCTAGTATAGGAGCCAGAATTCAGATGAAGAAATGTATACGATGTAATTCTGTAATCCAGCACTGAAATGATGTTTTAATAATAGATGAGACAGAAGTCTCAGGGCAGTCTGATTTTGAAACATGACAAAGAAGGAAGACCACTCACCTACTTCAACTTGCCTTGTTCTAGTAAGTGAGCTATGGAACAGTAATTCCTTAGATCAGTCAAGAAAATATAGTGAGCTTAGTTAAGTACTGTTTTTCTGTATCTCTGTGAATCTATCGATCTGTGTTATTTTAATATGTCCTGTTTCTGAAACTCTGGTGTTTATTGTAAATAGATATTCAGTATTTCCTGTTCTTTTATTATATATTATTAAATATATTTAAAACTTTCATTGTGGCTGCCCTTTTAGAGAATGTTTAACCTTTGAGAGGACTTGTATCTATTTAGTGACACTGTGGCCGCTCCTGGAAGCCTGACTGCATTTGTCAAACACCACCATTTGCATTAGTATTAATTTTACTCAGTATAATTGGATACCCATGTAAGAGCCTTAGAGTATCTGGCTTTGGAGTGTGTGGTGGCAATGACTAACTTATAGTCCTGGCAAAGGGTATCAGAGGGAGTAAATCTGTGCCAGCCTTTCCCAGGTGTGTGTGTGTCTGTGTGTGCGTGTGTGTGCGTGTGTGTGTGTGTGTGTATGTCTGTGTGTGTGTGCGCGCATGCACATGTGTATATGTGTGTGTGTGTGTGTGTATTTCTGTGTGATTGTGTGTTGTGTATGTGTGTGTGTGTGTGTGTGTGTGTGTGTGTGTGTGTGTGCAAATCAAATTTCAAATAGTGTGTGTGTCAGCTGCTTGGAGCAAAAACACAGAACACTGATTTCACAGAGATAGTGGCGTAGGACTTGGCTTGGACAATCTGCTGAGTACTCAGCTTTACAGCTGTGCCAGTGGGGTGTCTTACTGGGGTGCTGGAGAGAGAGAGGGGGGAAAGAGGAAAACCCAACTCCCGGACTGAGTGTGTTCCCTGTGTGCCCTTAAGGGAAATTGTGCTTGATGCAAAGAGCTGCATCTGGAAATACTGTGTGTATCTATTTTTGTTTCAAATGAGTGTACCTCACACCGATGTCAGTGGTGAGGATTCAGGCTTCTTGATTACTGGCCCAGAGGAAGGACGTCACAGATGCCACTACTTATTTAATATTACTCAGAGAATTTTTCATTATTCCTCATAGTAAATGGTCCTAGAGTCAAACATTCTTTTACCCAATTATACATATTTTGTAGTAAGAAATGTTGCTAAATGTGCAGAGGTGGATTTAGATACCCTGTATAAATGTATAACATCAACTGCCAAACCTAGGTCTGCTATATCTGCTACAATGTTGAAAAAAATACTAAATCTGATGGACAATGTTTTTGGTTTATGAAGCTATGTTTATTTATTGACTACAATTATTTATGACAATTATTTAATATTTAGAGAAAGTATCCACTTTAAAGAGACAGTAATGGTAAGTTAGTATAATACAAACCAGAACTGCAATACGAAGTAAGAGAAAAAAAGGGTTATGGCATATTTAGAAAGGGAGTTGGAAGAGAAAAATAGATTGAAGTATGGAAGTGAGTCTAGAAAGGGGTGTAAGGTCTGAATAGGTACTTTTTAATATCTAGGGATATTGTTTATCCTGGAGCTGAGCAAGACCAAAGCAAGATTTTGGCTAGGAATTCTTTCAGAATAGTTTTAAAGGACTGGAGGGAGCTTATTGATCTGATGGATACAGGTAAGGAGTTCCAGGCCTTAGCAATATGATACGAGTGCAGGCCATGCTCAGCAGATTTGAGAGTGTTGTGGAAAGAGAGGACAGGAGGTTTTAGTCATTGGATAATAATGATGGATTGGGAGCATAGTTGTATAAAATGGTATTTAGTGCTGGACAATCAGATGGATGTTGGATAATTTTATAGGTGGTAAGAAGCTGTGTATATGTTAATTGATGGGGTAGTTCTAACTATTTTAGGTTTTTTAGTGCTCTACAGTGGTGGGTTCTGAAATGGGTATTTGCTGCAAATTCAGCCACATTTGATGTAAAGTGTTAAAAGGCAGAAAATTAATCATGACTCTCTTGATTCATTTTCTTGTATGAGATATTAAACTAATTGGTCTGTAATTTTTAGTTTTGATTTTATCTCCGTTTTATGTGTAGATAATTTAATGTCAGACTTCCATGAATTTGACTTTTAACTTTCATTTTATGATTACTAAATTAGCAATGTTAGTACTGGAGTAAATGAAATGCAGATGTCTATAAATTAAGGTCAGATATATTATCTGATCATATTTTACTTATTAATACTTTATTTTTCATCCTTGGCTATCAAGACCTCCATAATGAGGGGACACAAATTATTACCCTGCAGTTGTTTTAAACAAAAGTCAGTCTTTAAATTAAATGTCCTACTAAAATATGTAGAAAATATATTTGCTACTTGGTAGTGTCTCTTTCATCACTTCTGTGATGACCCACCACTGGACCAGTAATGAAGGATCCTCAATCCTCACCACTGGCACCAGTGGGGGACATGCACTGGGAGAAGATGCAGTTCTCTACATCAAGTGCAATTTCCCTTAAGAGCACACAGAGACCACAGTCAGTCCAGGGGTGGTTTTCTCCCCCTTTCTCCAGATCCCCAATAAGACTCTCCACTGGCACAACTATGGAGCCGAGATCTCAGCTGAGTGATCAAGCCAAGACCTCCAGCACCCTCTTTGTACAACCAGTGCTTAGTGTCCCTGCCCAAGAAGCTGAAACACACGCTCTTTGAGGTTTTATTTATACAGACACACACCACACACACATGGGAAAGACTGGCACAAGTTTACTAGCTATGCCCCCTTTTGCCCAGACTATAAAGTAGTTATCACTGCCACCAGCCAACCCCTTATCAGCTACTTGAAGGTCCTTAACAAAGGGTGTCCAATCTTACTGTATAATATTAACATTAATACAAATGGTAGTTTGTCCAAGAGTAAGTCTATTAGGAGTGGCCTACACAGTGTCACCAAATAAATATGCAAGTACTCTCAAAACTTTAATATCTCTACACAGATCAGCCACAATAAAATGTTTAAATATATTTAATAATAAATAATAAAAGAACAAGAAAATAGTCAGTATATATTCACAGTGACATCAGAGTTCAAAATCACAGGAAATATTTAAAACAACATTGCAGGACAGTCTCAAATAAATAAATAAAAATATCTAAACTAAGCTTCACTGTATTTCTGACTGTATCTAAGAGAATTACTATAACCTAGAACTTACTTAGAGAGCAACACAGATGTTGTGGTGAATGGTTCTTGTCAGGTCCAAGACCAAATACAGAAGCACTCTCTCTCAGAGAGTTCTGAAATTAATATCTCACATACTAAGCTTGGGTAGCTTGCAGAATGACATCATTTCTTGTCATATGACTCTATCCCAGGTAAAACCCCCAATGCTGGAATCTGGCAGTATTTAGCATCTACCTGTGAAAATACATAGACCTCAGATTTTTGGCAGATGCTGGAAGTCATAAAACAATTGCATTCCTTCATACTTTCAGAGGTAGTAATCCGTTCCTTCCAAAGACAATACGGAAGGCTTCTCAGCACAGACCCTGTATCTCTTGTTGCACTGAAAACTGAAAGATACTATCTTTTATTGCATAGCCATAAAGTAATTTAATTTCAGCTATTTTTCTGAAGTTAACCTCCTGTATTCTAGTTTCCACTGTTAAAATATATACATTTAAACAGTTACAATAGTGCATGTACATTTCTGTTCTCTTCCAGCAGGGCACACTGTGGTTACATTTTAAGCACAAGCATTTTCTAAAATACTTGTTTTAACATACATGTCTGTACAGACCAGTGTGATATACACATGACATACAGTTCTAATACAGTTGTAACACAAGCATCTTATATAGATCATATTGATATTCACAAATGACATATAATTATTTACAAAATTCCAGATAGGTGTGCTGGCACTATCTCCTTTCATGAAAGCTTTTACAGCTTTAACAAGTTATATCTTACTGGTTGCATAGTTATTTTGTTATTTATATATTTTATTCTTAGTGGGAAGACCACCGATCCCATATGACCTATTTCCCAGAAGAGTATAAATAAAGAAAAATAAAGTGTTATCTAGTACCCTTTCATATAGGGTAACTCTTTTACATAAATAGAGGTCAATACAGAGAGGCCAAATAAAGTAAATATACATTGGGCCAGATTCATGAAGGCTTGCACGGAGTCTAAGAGTAGAGTAACACTCCATGCAGCCAACATGTCCGCCGAGCGGTCCAGGAACAGCCAGTAGGGGAGTGCAACAGAGCTCTCAAAACGAGTCCTACACAGACAGGGCTTGGATATGCAAATTATCTCAATTGCAGGTGAAAGCTATGCAAATGAGATAAATTTACGATCCAGGAAACCCGACCTCTCTGAGTAGCAGTAGTGTTATTTGCAGAAATGTACTCAGTTGACAACTGTCACTGTTACCATCTGTGGGCTCATGGGCTTGCGATTTCCAAACATCCATCCCCGTCAATTGTGTTCACCCACCCCATGTGTCATACACCACCCCTGTATGCGTCTTGTTTGTCTTGTCTGTTTACCTCCCTAACCTACCTCCCCAAACATACGTACTTCCTCTACCCCACTTTCCACTCTCACCTGAAAAAAAAAAAAAAAGGGCAATCTGCACCCACAAAAAAAAGTACACCCCATGCATAGCTGCCCATTTTGCACACATGTCCGCTGGACATGTAAACTGATAATTATAATTGGCAGTACAACATACTTTGTTGTCCTCACCCCTCTCCCAGGGGTGGAAGGTTTCAAATATCACTCCAAATTTATTGCGTATGCACAGCTGTTGCTGGTAAAGAAACGGGCAGCTATGGACCTTTCCTACATCCGTCCTGCACATCCCGAGCTTGTTTACCTACTGTCTGTCCCTCTTTGTGCCCCTTTTTCACCACTTTCCTATCTCCCCATTTTCTTTTCTTTCAAAGAAATTAACATGGGGGTTAGCAGGAGTAAGCACTTTTAAGCAGTAGTTAGTGGGTTTAAGTGAGTGTGTGCATGTGTGCGCTTAGCTAAGCATCGCTAAGCATCACGCAAACCTGCACAAACCCGCTTACAACTGTTTAAAAGTGCCTTAGTCACTCTATGTCAGGGCCATTGTTCTGCTCAGCAGCAAAAGAAAAAACCTCTGCCAGTCTCGAACCCCAGATCATTGACATAATAGACTGCATGAATTACCACTAAGCCACAGCAGATATGCAAATAACTTGGTGCTGAAATAAATATATCATGCATTGCAATGAGGGAATGTAAATGGAAATTAGGAATGGCATAACACAAATCCTGTTCTGTGGGTCTTTACCAGCAGTTGTTGTGGAATTGCATGACATGACTGTGAAAAGAGAACCAGCCATTCTAGCAGGGAATAATGTTACAGTAGCCCCTTACAAACACCACGCAGTGTCAGACCAGGATAAACACTGGCAAAGTTGAATAGGGCAGAGGCCAGACTCCCCAACTTTGACTGCTTTACAGGGATGTCCCTGATTTGTAAACAAATATTAGCTGTGCTCCTCTGAATCACTCTGAAAAGTACTAACATTAGGCAGAAAAGTGGGGAATCACACTTAATGAATAATGTCAATAGGTGAGAGTAGACACTGCTTGCACGTCAGAAAAGGTGCAATAATACATATGCTCCTATTCCCAAGAAAGTCTCATCTGAAATATGTCTGTAATATATTACAGGTGTATCTCACTTATATGTACCTTTCACTGAGGCTGTTCAAATATATACCTGAGAGTATCTGAGGCCTGGCAGAGGCAGAAACACACAGGCATATCAGCATTCCTGCTGTTACACACTCTGCAAATAGCTTTGGAAGGAGTTCCACAAGCATACCCTTATGTAGGAGTACAACACAGAAATATCACAGGATGTAGCCATGTACTGCTAGCAACCAACTGTGACAATGCCATTGTGCCAGTGCTGAAAAGACTGGTGTGGTACACAGACAAAGAATAATAGGCTAACCTCTAGCTACCATCTGGATATGTCCAGAGGTGGAAGCTACACAGACAGACTACTTGCCTTGATAGACTAACAGGTACACAGCAACCCTGTATGTTCAGCAAGATAAACCTCACACGATAATAAAAAATGCTCTTTGCAGTTCTGCACCCCTACCCAAAGGTACGACATACCTGTGTATTCAGGCAAAACCAAGGGTGTAGATAGGCATACTCAGTACTGAAATATGTCCAGTTGTCTTGAGCAGCCTGTGCTAATGTCAACACAAACAAGCCATAAACTGTTCAGAAGTGAGTAACTTAATAATTACAGTATAGCAGTTCACAAACAGTGCATGTACCACAGGAATACATTGCAATAACTACATTTGTATGGCAGTTAATTGTCTAATTCAGAAAGAAAGTACATACTCCCATGTATCCTGTGTTAGCATTTGGAGGGGTGAGTAAATGTCTACACAGAGAAATGTGTAGTGGAAGCAGCAACATTCAGGTTTGAGTACAACAGGCATATCACTGGCTACAACCCTAGCTTCAGATAAGAGACATATACCAACCTTCTGACTGACACAACAGTGTCCAGAGCAAACAAGCATGGGCCCCACCTTGGAAAGCTGAAAGAGCTACGCCTACCTAACCTAGAATTTTATAGCAGTGGGCTGCAATCACAGTGAGTACTGCAATTACCACACAGCAGGCTGCATGCAATTACTTAATGGTGGGCACCGACTGGTGCAGAGGCTGTCACATGCACATGTGCAGATACCTAGAAAAGCAGGCTGTACCTGCTGTCCACACATGCAATAATATCATTGCAGGAACAGAGAGATAGAGAGCGAGAGTGAGAGAGAGACAGAGACACAGACAGAGACAGAGACACAGATGAAAGAGACAGAAACAGAAACAGAGAAAGCCCAAACAAAACAACCAAAACTTAACTAAATAAATAAATAAATAAACAACAAAACAGTAACAACAGATGGAGCAGAGAAATACAAAGGTAAAGTATGTAACTCATGTGTATGTGCCGGCATGTAGTAGATGTTCCTGAAGAGTACTCTACACACTGTAAATCATCCATATGTGGCAGCAGTACATATCTATCTGTATCTGCACATGTGCATATGGCAAGGGACATACTGCAACTGTTAGTGAAGGGTGGACACATATATGTTGTTGAAGACTGTTATGTGCATATATCTATGTAGGTCATAGTGTGTGGCATAGAAAACATCATGCAGTGCTGATATATGTCATGTGGTGGTTAAACGCTGTGGGACTGATTTGTCAGATCTGCTGTGTTACAGCCAGTGAGGCCTGCTAAAGCTACATGGGCTGAAGACACCAAAATGCCTTCTGCACAACACTGTGCAATATAATCACATAACTCTATATCTCACAGCTGTCGCATAAGTGATATCCCCACCATGAAAAATGGACTGTACATGTGCCTATATGTACATCTATATGTACAGCAATGGATGTGTACATGTATGTGTATAGATATCTATATATATATATATATATATATATATATATATATATATATATATATATATATATATAGAGAGAGAGAGAGAGAGAGACACAGGGTCATATGTACCGCAACAGGTGTGTGGTGACCAAGGCATGGACTGTAGACAGGTGTCGATACTGCTGTGCCATCCCTCCTTTCCAAAACACTGTACCCATTAACTACCACATAGTTAGAAATCTACCTAACACTGATGGTGTGATAAGGGAACATGGGACACAGGTGAACAGTAGCCTCCCCTTTGTTAAAGACAGTGCCACACTAGACTTGTAATCTGTCTATGTGGTACGTGTCATTACAACAGGTGTGTCATCTAGGGAAATATAGGTCAGTGTTCCCCTCTACTCATCACAATGCCCCGTGTGGTATGTACCTCACATGACAACTACAGCAAGTCGAAAGGCCACAGACATACCTCACAAAGGGTAATACTGGCCTCAAACAGATGCCCTATGCAGACTGACTCACAAAACCACAGCTAGACTGTATTGCATACCGTCCACACAGAGGTGACCTCTGCCGGATATACAGAGGTATGTCACACCCATAGCTGTGTGACAACCAGCATGGCAACATATCACAATCCCTCCGGGCTACACGCTCTAGGGCCCTAAACCTCATCAGCTCACTAAACAGCACATGCTGGAGGGATAGGTTCCTATCTCAGAGATATACCATACTCTGGAATAAACCACCTAGCAATAGCAAACAAAGCTCCTCGTTAGCAGTTGTCATAAATACCCCTGATGATTGTTTGGGAGATAGGTAATACACCCCGGGAATCACCTCTGTGGTTCTGGTTGACAGGGGCAAGTGAAATCAAAGTAATTGTGTGGCAAAGGCCAGGGTAGCATATGGCTAGGCTGTTGTAGGCCCTAGGGCCAATAGCATATTACATGCCTATGACACTATGTACTCACACATGTACTCAATGCAATACCTACTATGTGAGGTTGAATGAGTGTAACGCTGAATGCATGCAAGGTCTGTAAAGGTGTGATAGCTTAGTGTGAAGTTGTATCTGACATGGTAGTGTCTGTCCTAGCTGTGAGGCCAGCAAAAGATGTGTATGTTATTGCTAGGCAGACATAGTAGTATGGCATACGTTGTGACGTAGTTCCTTGTTGATGACTGCAGTGTCCCACTGTAGGCTAAAGCAATACATGTATGCTTAGTGAGTGGTACTGCTGGTGAATCCAACTCCCATATGAACTGTAGTACTACCTGAAGCTATAGGCCTAAACAGCACAGTATGGTGTATGTTCACATTGCTTGGAAACACTGTCTTGTGTGTTTCCTGTAGTCTGCACAGAGTACATACCTCAGGTATAAGGGTTTGTAAGTAGTGGCACACAGTACTGTATGGTACACAGGCAAAGCTCATCTGTGTTGGCATACAGTGGTGTGTTATGTTTGTCTGATGTGTGTGTAATTATGCCTGTACCATGCTCGCAATCATATGTGTGTTACAGGGTATATACAGGGTATAGGGTGTGTATCTAGCAACATATATACTCTGTTACAGCAGTATGCCACCTATATTAACAACTGTGCACATATGTTAGGCAGGGGTATGGCATCAACGACTAGGGTGGTTTACTGGTACTAATGTAACTGTACTTTACATTCATTGCAATGGATGACATCTTTGTTCATGCATTGGCGTGATATATACCCCTGTGTTGAGGTTGTGCACTGTGTCACAAACAGTGTGCCGGGTACTGTTGTATAGTGGCTTGATATATAGAGTGTGCCAGGCACTGATAGTCAGTTGTGGCCTGAGAACCAATATGTGGTATTGAATGTGTGTATCCTCTGACAGACAAATGGATAGTATATATGGCAGTGAAGTGATATCTGTGGGTAAGGGTGTAAAGGCTGCCACAGGACTCGCTCACACATATTGTTCATTTCTCTTTCAGACTGATGGCCCACCAATGTAACACTTGTTACACAGCAGCGGAGGAAAAGGTAATCCACCACAGCCTGGTGCAGCACTACTCACTGCTGTTTTCCAGAAGCAGCCAGCACCAGCATGAGTGGACTGCACTGTGGCAAGATCTTGTTCATCAGGTAAATGACATAGGCATGCATAACTGGACATATGAGCAGGTACGCCATCACTGCAGTGATTTAATTAGACATGTCCGGCGGCATGCATCTGATATCTATAGACAACAGCTTGCCACAGGTGGTGGGGTGGCCATACACCCCCCCCCCTCACCAGAGTGGAGGAGCTGCTCCTAAGCATTGTGGCTCCTGGACAACAACAGCAACTGCCACAGACATATGTCGTCATGGAGGCCGGAGTAACCCAGCATGTTGACATGGAGCGTGGAGGTAACATGCCCTATCTGTAGACTACAGTTACCTGTATTGTTAGATTATGTATACGTGAGATGTGTACTGTGTGTTTAGCAGTTGTGCTGCCTAGTGTTGTGCAATACTGATATTTGGAATTTTATCTGTACACCTGTGACTGTCGATTGTTGTTTTACTGTAGTTTAGCAAACCCACAGTAGCAATGCCACAGTTGTGGCCACTGACGTACTCTCTCAAATCCTTGTAGGTCCCTCTGATGTGACAGCAGGGCATACAATCCATGCTGGTGAGTGTGGTATAACTGCAATATTGGTAATGAAATGTACATGTTATAGGTGAGGTGTAGGCCATGTACACGTAACACACCTACACATAATGCATGCTGTGCATGTTTGCTGTAAGACGTTGCACAGCTCAGTAATGTCAGTAGCTGCCTCAATGACATGCAATACACAGAGCATCAGACACACTTGTGGCAACACCATACTGCACATTGGATAGGCATAGTCACACAGATAACACATGCAGCCATGGTATGTATACCTGTGAGTGATGGTGCACAGGACATTGCAGAGCTAATAATACTTGTGCAGCAATGTTGTGGCCATGTACACATTGTGTTCCAGGGTGTAGCCAATCACTGAACAATTACACACATGCATCAAAGCCATGTATACTATTATTAACTAGCGCCGTCTACATTCGCACTGCATGGTCTTGAGCAACACATATTTTGCATGCTGACACATGTGAGGTGACTGTTTGCCTTGTGATACTGTCACCCACCTTCACCCACTATTGAGTATGTGTTGGATTGCTGGTGTGTGTGTGTATCTGCAGTAGTGAGGAGTGCATTTGTGTGCATGTGTTCATGTGTGCATGGGTTCATGTGTTCATGTGTGCATGTGTTCATACGTGCACATGTGCATGTGTTCATGTGTGCATGTGTTCATGTGTGCATGTGTGCATGTGCTCATGTGTGCATGTGTTGTGTTCATGTGTACATGTGTGCATGTGTGCATGTATTCATGTGTGCATGTGTGCATGTGTTCATGTGTGCATGTGTGCACATGTTCATGTGTGCTAACATCATGTACAGATTGTAAAGTGTGTTTCCTGAATTCCTCTCACAGGTGCTGAGGTTGGGGTGGCTGAATGTGAATGCAGCAGTGAAACTGAAGTCACTGCCACAAATAGTGGAGATGATGAGACATGTATTGTGGTACACGCAGGTTTGACAGGGTCTGTCATTGGTCCGCCGATCAACAGTACAGAGCTATCCACCCCATTTATGCGCACACTCATACTGCCAATACATCCCTCATCACCAATGGCCTTAGCCGAGGGACAGCATACAGTTGGCATTAACCAGGATAGTGTGGTATCCATGGTACTTGCATCCCCTCACAGCAGCCATACCTGGATTACTGGAATGGTACCACATAGGGAGATGTCCAGGGGTTCTCGTGGGAGCACCGCTGGTCGTAATGCCCCTGGCAGACGTGCCCCCACAGGTCTTACGACCTCAAGTATGTTCCGGGCTGTAATGCAGGCACAGGCATGTATGGAATGGTACACCAGACACAGGCTAAAGGAGCAGAGGGCCCATTACACCGCTATCAATGACAGCATTCGTGACCTTGCCGGTGCCATCTGGAATTACACCGAGGTCATTGATAGATGTTGGGGGGAGACATTAGATGCCCTCCACAAGGTTTTTTCCATGAGCCAGAGATCACAGCCACTCCTGTAGTGGCAGTACCAGCCCCAACAATGCTGGGGCTGGCCTGTCGATTGACCATCCTAGTAGACCATGTGCACGTGGCTCTGGCCAGTCCCAGCAGGGACATGGGTCCACTCAACATACCTCTGCCTCTGATGATAGTACCCAATCAGGGTTGGTACCGGATACTGTCCGTAGCACTCCTGCCAGGCACAGGTACCATGTCCATGGCCAGAGACAATGATCTGTACAGCCTGGCAGGTACAGTCTGTGGCTGTCCCACAACCTCCTGTATATGGCAGCCACATGGTGGAGCTGTGTGCATGCAGACACACACACATTAACCAAACAACTAGGGCTCACACATACATACACACATTACATCAGCATTGGCCCACGCTGTACTGTTGTCCCACACACACACACACACACACACACACACACACACACACACACACACACACACACACACAGACACACACACACACACACACACACACACACACACACACACATACACGTCGATTGGATGGGTCAATGTCGGGCTTTGGCAAACCAACAACACACCCTGTGCATATGATGACACCTGTGCCCCCTCCTGTCATCTGTAACATTGATGCAGGAACAGGCCAATATGGTGCTGATGCACAGGGTAACATTATATCAGTGTAGCAATATTAGCATGTTGTCAACAGGAAAGTGTAATGATATCCTTGTAGGTATATCTGAGCAAGCATGATACATCAAAGCTATGACTGTGAATGTAGCATTGTTTATACCAGTGTTAAGTCTGAGTATGTATTGTCCGCCCATGTGCCACGTGGCTGAAGTGTATATTGTTGCCAGCATGTGTCAGTGCATGGACAGTACGTGTGTGATGTGTGCAGCACAGATTAGCAGGTGTACATCTGTGAACATGGTGGGTGCGCACTGTCTGCGTGTACGTGCATAGTGGACACATGGGATGTGAGACATACCCTGTATTACACATTGTTAACATCTAATAGTATCTCTCGATGGCCAGTATGCATTCTACTACAGATATGTTCTAACATGGGTACACGTGTGTGTATGACATGGTTTGACACTATGCTGTGGGTGATACTGTTAATATCTGTCAATGTTTTGCATTCTGGTAGTCTACACAACCTCAACAGCTTGACCATAACTAATCATTAGATGATGTCCTGACAACTGACACACAGATGTGGGGAACTCAGTAACAGTTGAATCCTTCTGGTACTATACTATAACAGTAACCAGTGGTATTGACCGCCACCCGTTCCTGGGACCATACCTGTTTGGCATATAGCCCTCTTAGGTACATGCAAACACACTAGGGATATGTCCATCCACATCTGTAAATGCATGCATTGGCCTACAATGCATTCTCTGGATGGGGCACATATCCTACACAAGGGTATCATACAGACAGATACCTGTTGTCTGACACATGCTGTATAGCTCTACATCAACTATAGCATAGTCATCCACATTTACTATACATACTATCCTGACAGTACCACATAGGTGGTAGCCCCAAACTTGTATGTTGGGTAGCAATGTGTACATACAGCCAAGTGTTATGTCATCTGTCCCTTGGTATCCACATATCCAGAGGTATTGTGGAGTCCCTCGGTGTATCACATAAGACATTAGGGGCCTGTATGCATATCCACAAGGCTGTTGTACACCTATAATGACTGTCCATTATTGCCAGACCTTGTTGTGTATGAACATGTCTGACATATACCCCAGGCATGTACCCTCACTCACACTACTCTATAGTAACTGTCATGGGTGTGTGTGGCACAGATGACCTTGGCCACAGATCACTACAGTGGCCGGCCTTCTCACATACATACATATGTGACCTACGTCTGTGAAGCAGCGACACAATCTGTCAAAGGAAACAAATGTATTCATGTAGTATGCAGGCTTCACACCTATGTACTAATTGAGGTCACATGTACATATATTTATTTGCCACACAGATACCTGATGTGTGCAAAGCACATACTGTTTTAATCCTGATATGTCATACCATAGTAAAAGCAAAACCCACACCGCATTGTCCAACAATGTCACACAGACACACACACACACACACACACACACACACACACACACACACACACACTCAGTAATTGCAGGATTCAAACCCCTACCTAACTAGGTTATGATACTAGTGAGATACACATTAACACAATGCACTATATGCTTTACTGGGTGTTTTGTTTTCTCCTGCTATATTTGTAGGATGCTGACATCAGCACACTTTCCAAAGAGAAATGTACCTCTTTTAATGTGTTTTCCCAGTCTCCAAAAAGAGCACTCCTCTCAAAAGTATTCACACCCCCCCCTCACACACACACACACACACTATCAGCGTTTACAGAATTCAAACCCCTACCTAACTAGATTATGATACTAGAGAGATACACATTAATATGATGCGCTACATGCTTTATTGGGTGTTTGGTTTTCTCCTGCTACATTTGTAGGATGCTGACATCAGCACACTTTCCAAATAGGAATGTACCTCTTTTGATGTGTTTTCCCAGTCTCCAAAAAGAGCACTCCTCTCAAAGGTAATCATACACACACCCACATACACAGTCAGCAATTTCAGGATTCAAACCCCTACCTAGCTATGTTATGATATTAGAGAGATATGCATTAACACGATGCACTATATGCATTACGGGGTTGCTTTTTTTATCCTGCTATATTTGTAGGATCCTGACATCATCAGACTTTCCAAAGAGGATTGTATCTCTTTTAATGTGTTTTCCCAGTCTCCAAAAAGGGCACTCCTCTCAAAGGAAACACACACACACAGTCAGCAATTGCAGGTTTCGAACCCCTACCTAGCTATGTTATGATACTAGAGAGATACACATTAACACGACACGCTATTTGCTTCACTGGGTAGTTTTGTTTCTCCTGCTATATTTGTAGGATGCTGACATCATAAGATTGGACATGGTAATGTGTGTACACTTTGTTTTATGCAATCCCAGGAATGAACCATGTGGGTCAACAGGTGTTAACAGCTTGAACAGGACCCCATAATTCTTTGCTTGTGTCATCTATCTGTGGACAAATTGCCATTCCTTCATATGACAACACATATTTATGCACAGAGTGTTGATTTTGTGCATACGACATGTGTCTGGGATGTTGATAAAGGGCTATTGAAAGTCTATGTGGGATATGTGTAGCTCCGTTCAGTGATGTATGTCCTGGGTGGCTGCCTTGCAAACAGTCTAGCATGTTTGGAAACCATGATCTGCCCATGAACATACCACAGTTGATAGGGTTGTGTGTTTGTCAGCTTCCAATAGCTCTGTATATGACTTCAATCATGATGGACTCCATGGCCTTGCAGATCAGACTTCAAAGGCTTATTGGACTATACTACCCATGGTGTGTTGTGCACCAACACTTGTGGGAAGTGCCATATGTTGCTGTAACATATTCAACGGTTTCAGATCCTGTGGAGAGGGTGAGGCTCAACAGACCGTTCAGGTGCAGGGTCTGTTTTTTCTGTTTTTCACTCATAACACATATAGGGAAACAATGTAATCCAATTGCTGCCATGCTTTTGGCTTTGAGCGGAGCTGTTTACCCATTGTACATGTGATATCTCCTGGTATGATGATGGGGCCTTTCATCAGTGGGAGGTGGGTATGTATATATGGGCCTGTCTGACAGGATGTCGGCATTGTCAGTCAGGTACAGTTGGCCCTGACTCAGGACATATATGAGTGTACATTGCTATTTATGACATAGCAGAAGGAGGTGTCATGTTTCAGTCTGGACTCCTTCACAGCTACTCATTACAAAACACCGACAAACCTGAGCACTAAACCCCTGTTATACTCTTTTACACACTTAACACCCTACTGATCCTTTGTGATCAGTCAACAGAGTATGTCATCATAATATCCTGGTATGTCCAGGGGTCGGTTTCGTGTGTACTCTCCAGTCCAGCTGGTGAATTTTGGAATTTTGACACAATGTCACAACTGCCTTATGTACACTGACAACCCTCTCCTCCTCCCAGTAAACTAAAATATATGTGAGAGATCCAACTATATAGACATACAGGAGGCTGAGCTCTCTTGACCCATGACTGGCACAGTCTATCAGGTGGTGAAGGTAACCACACACACCACAAAACCAGTCTCACATAGACCTATAGCGACAGCAATCAAACTACATTATCACACATAAACATACTCGGAGGCTCTAAATAAACTCTGCCTAAGCAGAAGAGACCTCCAAAGCAGACACACAAACAACTGCTACCCCACTACAATACCCACATATCACATAGTTCACAAAGTCAGTATGCCACACAGTCACTGTCCTTAGGGCTAAACAACACACCTAATACACTTGTAATAGGTGACACTTATTGTCAGACACACTGACGTCCCACTCACCAGGCCAAACAAGGGGATGGTCACTTTGAGCTGTCTGTCGGGTGCCAGGATCCACCACATAACACATGCACTCAGGTCACTCCAAAGCAAGTACAGAAATGGCTCCATCATTGTCCATGCTGGTGTGAATAACCTCAAACGTTCCTCCCTGGACTACATGACATGATACATAGAGGAACTCCCTGATCATGTAGCCCAGGCCAGTATGACCCTGACCTTGTGTAGCATCTTACACTCACCAAGAATGATGTCACAGTATACAAACAAAATGATCACTTTTAACAGTTGGCTAACATATTAGTGTCATTCAACGGGGATCCAGTGTCTGTCAGCCTGGGGTTACATGCTCGACATGCCACATAGCTTCACTATGGACAGCTTGCACCTGTCACCCTTGGACTTTCGAATACTGACTAAGGCTCTTGCCACCCCCATAGTGCCTTTTATAAGTGAGGCTCAAAAGACAAACCCACCTCCATAGACATTACAGGGTAAAATAAACTAAGGGTAATGCTGCTCAACACCAGATGTGTTACCCTCACAATGCGCCCACTCAGGACTCTCCTCAGTATTGAGAATATCGATATCTGTGCAGTAACAGATGATAAGCGTGGAACTGAGATCCCCACCCATGGGCAGTCACCACTGAATCTTCACAGCCTGAGGGTGGCTGTGCTGGGGGCTGCGTAGGACAGGCAGGCTCACCCGTGAGATGCACCACTCTTGCCTCGAGCTGGTGTAGGGGATCAGCGACTGAACACTGGATCTCCCTACCCACCACAACCCGAACCTTTCAAAGGGTGACAGGTGGCCCTTCTCCACCCACGCTTGCACGGGGCGGGACGAGCCCCATCCCCTGCAGCGCTTCCACCCGAAGGTGGCACAGGACCAATGGAGGAGGGGAGCCCGGGCTGGGCACTGGACCTGCTGGTGCCAGGTGCACTCACCAGCTGCACTCGCCAGCTGAGGAGGGACAGGTGGGTCCGCTGGGACTGGCCCTCCCATACGTTCTGTGATTAGGTGTGTTTAATTACAACATAAACAACAGCATTCAAGATTAGTTGTAAAAGCATGCAGTAATAATCCCATTAACCCAACACACCAAAGTTCCAACAGTTGAACAGCAAGCATAACACATGCATATATTGAACGACAGTGGACATTCCAACAGCATGCAGGGATGATTTGTGGCAACAGGCCACCATGATTGTGGTGTTTGAAAAGGGCACATGCATCAAAGTGAATGCAGATATTTATAGAACAACAGGACATATGTCCCAACAAATGTTTGAGATTACACATACCCCTTGAGGTGTGGAATTGCATGGTTTATGCACATACAGTAGGGTGTAGAAAGAAACCTCAATTAACATCTTATAAGTACCTTTAGTCTACACTACATTCCTAGTGACTGCAGGTGTATATCCCCTACATGTATTATTACACTTACCAACATGCTTTAGGTTGTGTAATAGGTTTGGCTAGTTCATTATATACCTGTCCTATATCTGACATACTAATTGTCCAAGATGCAGATGTTACTGGTACATATTTCTTGCTTTTATTTATATTTCTTTATCTACATATCTGGATGTGTTCACATGACATTTTCAGTTCAATTTGTACATAACCCTGCATTTCTTGTAGCACACTCACATTTCTGGGGAACAAATTAACAAGCTACTCGTGTGCCAGATTTACTTATGCATGCCAACCAGTCACTGACTTTTGAGGACTGTATATATACTTCACAGATACTAGCACTTCCATCACCCCCTTTAGATGGGACTGCCCAACTGTGGATTGCCAGCAATTATTAAAACAGTACTATTTGTATAATGCAAGGGTACAACAACATTTCAAAGTAAGTGACACAGACACACTCCAGGTTTTATACATTTATTAATTACATTACACACTTTTCCACAGGCTCTCTCCTTTATTTGATAGTACAGTGCATATGGAAGACATATTCAGAACATATTATACCTTTATTAATAGGTTAGAACACTCTTTTTTGGGCTCGCTCACTTATTTTATATGACAGTACCTGCAGAGATGTTATTCCAGACATATTTTACCTTTCTTAATGGGTTACTACACTCTTTTTCTGGCTCTCTGACTTTTTTATATGACAGTACATGCAGAGGACTTATTCAGGGCATTTTATGGCTGTATTATTGGACTATGACACTTTCGTTCATGCTCTCTCCCCTATTTTATATAACAATACATGCAGAATAATCACTAACATACAATAAAACAAAAAAGGCAGAATAAATACACAGGATATACACAGAAACCAAAGACCCCAAAGTTCCTTGGCTATATCTTACTACAGAAATAATGTCCCAGTCACAAGTTAGATAAATTAATAACTAGTACTCACAGATGGGTAAATGCATGGGGAAATGTGACTATTCTGGGTAAGCTGTGCTCACTCCATCTGACAACAATACCACCATATTCAGCTGCACTATAATAATACAGCAATAAGCATTAGACATTCAGGGACAGATCGATAGTAAGACTTTTCTACTTATTGTCCCATACCTTTAAAAATCATATTTGGCTGCGTAAATGCCTGTTCTGCAGGACATATAAGCAATTTTGTCAAGAGACTGCAGAAAACTGTGACAAAAGGTATATCTATCTATCTATGAGGTGTGTGTGTGTGTGTGTGTGTGTGTGTGTGTGTGTGTGTGTGTGTGTGTGTGTGTGTGTGAGAGAGAGAGAGAGAGAGAGAGAGAGCACTCGCGTCAGAAAAAGTGAGAGACAGACAGAGAGAGAGAGAGAGAGAGAGAGGGAGAGGGAGAGAGACAGCGACAGAGAACATGTGTTTTCCTGCAGAAGCTAATCCCCTCCCCCAAAGTGTTCTCCAGGGAAACCCTGTGTTCTGAGAAAACATAATAGTTGGAACTACTTGTTCCTAGTCAAGCTATAAAATAAATGCAAGTGACCTCATCTGAGTAAGTGACTGTGTGTGTCCATACGCACATGCATGTGTGTGTAAGGGGTGGGGCTGCACGCTTGTGCAAAGATCAGTTTTATGACTCTCACTGGGCTTAAAGAACTTTGATAAAACACTGATTTATAGAAAAATAGAAGACAAAATACAGTAGCGCAAAATAATGAATCAGATAAGCCCATTTTCTCTTCACCAAACAGAATTATTATAAATCACTTACTAAACAAAATGTACTGCTATTATATTCATTAAACATTTACATATGCATATATGTACATAATTGTTAGGAACATTTCATTAGTTAGCTATTGCAGTTACCCAGCTTAATTTATTTCATTTTATGCAATTTATTCAGTAATTATTTTGCTGTTCTTCTTTTAATTAACTGCATTTACTGAGATTATATAATTGTCAACAAAACATAATTTAATATCCTTCCAAATAAACCCCTGTCCCTAACTCTGCAGGAAATAATTTTTACTTAAAAATAACTGTACGAAAGCTACTGCAATACTGCATACTTTGAGTATAAACTACTAAAATAATTTGCAAAACTCTAAGCCTGTTAAATGATAACTTAGAATGAGGAGCAGCATTCCATAATTTGTGAACAAAAACAGATACCCTGAGATTCAGAAACATTGTCATGGCAATGGCCAGCCCTCCTCAGTTTACTATGCATGTGAGATGAGCCCCAAGGTTCATTACTGATGAAAGTGGCCAGACAAGGGTCACTGTTGAGCATCTCATTAAATGTTCTGGCTGTGGCTGCAGCAGGGACTTCAGAAAGACTGTATAGAAGCATGGTACGGCTGCAGGGCATATGAGCAGCAGTAAGGTTCTTTTTGCCGAGCATGTGTCACAACGGTGCTCAGCATGACCTCGTCTGCACAGCTGCAGCTTGAGAAAGAAGCTATGTGGCATCCTCAAAAAGTCACAAGACTTGTGTACTGATCTGGTTTATGACCCAGAGAAAAGAAAATAACTTGTGGGAAGTAGTAACAGAAAGAAGATGACACTAGGAGGATCACTAGTGTTGTTCAAGGCACTTAATTTACAGGAAGAGTTACAGCATCAGTGAGACAAAATGTTTCAAGGAAACATATAACAGTTGGGTGTCACACAACTGTAGAATGAAAGAATAATAGATTCAGTGATGACTCCTTGGGAAACCATCTTGGGAGTCTAATCCATTATCCAAAGCCGTAACTGTCAGTATAATACTTTGCAAGGGGAGTCCTCATACCTTGACAGTTACTGCTTATGTTGTATCTGCCAACTGTTGCGGCTTGACTGTCAATTTATGTGCGCAGCCAGTGCCTACCATGGCCAACATACATTGTGTTGGATGTGGTTGTACATAATAGTTGGAGGTATGACACATGGCAGCGTAGCACCTTATAAAATGATGAGCAGTGCCATTGTGTGATATGGGCACTGATGGTGCTCATCCTTTCCCACTGTGAAAAGTGCAAGCACAACATAACTGATTTGGAAGCCCTGTGTGGGCATAAGTCAGGTGTGTTTGTTAATTTTGACCAGATTAAAGGATGTAAATGGGAGAATAGGAAAGAAATGAAAAAACATAGCAAGCAGAGGGTAGAACAGAAGGTGTGCAACCAAGGAATGAGCAGGATGGAGGTGGGAAGGTGGAGATTTTCTTTTTGGGCACAGGTGCCTATTTTT
Source organism: Protopterus annectens (assembly GCF_019279795.1). Classification (NCBI taxonomy): domain Eukaryota; kingdom Metazoa; phylum Chordata; order Ceratodontiformes; family Protopteridae; genus Protopterus; species Protopterus annectens. The sequence goes on along the minus strand of NC_056737.1, from coordinate 435,983,879 downwards.
CTTGCATAAAGAGAAGGAAAAATTGGTGAAGGAAGTAAAGTATGTAAGAGGAAAGTTAGAGTGTCAAGTTAGGTAATGGGAAGACAGACATGAATGGCAGGGTGTGTGATAACACAATGATGGAGGGGGAGTACAATGGTGAAGGAGATTTCAGATGAACTGAGGGAAGACAATGGTGAGGGGAGGACTGGACAACCTAGAGGAGTGGGTATTGACACAAAAAGGAGATGATCACCAGCATGAGAGATAGGATGGGGTGCCCACAGCTGCAGTCTCTGTCAGTTGTGACCCAGTGGGAGATTACTCACCACACTGGGTACCATCACCACTGGCCCTGTCTCAGATGGTGGAGACAGTATTGGTCAGGGACGCAATTCAATGAGTCACTGGAGGAGAATCTCCATCTGGCTGATTTGGGCATTCAAGCTACTGTCGATGATCTCCCCAACAATGTTTGCAGCTAAAAATGGCTAATGAAGGTGTTACCACCTCCACTGACACTGCTACTGGTGGGCACAACAGTGCCAGCAATAAAGCTACCTGGAGTGGGTGATGCTGGTATGGCAGGAGGTGGTCAGGTGATTGCGGTAGGCAGGGACCCAGATCATACCTCTTAAGTGCCCAGATTTTTTGCAGAACACAGTATCCAGATTTTTGGATTATATTTTTGTTCTGTTCCACATAAAAATTGTGGTTTTCTGGCAAATTACTGCAATGATCTAAGAACCGAAGTCACTAAATAATGACATACATTTGAATGTCAGACTTCAAATCCTTCAGAAAAATGTATGTTAAAACAAACCGTATAACTCTAGCAACTTTATAAGTTTCCAAGAGCAACATTTAAAATGTTTTCCTATTTTTGTACCTTTGTCCCCCCATTTCATAGATTCATAGGTTGGTACTAGACTATCGGCCCTAGGGCCTATACAAACCTAGCCATAACAATTCCCTGGCTAGTTCTTCCCAGAATATTTACTTCCCTGGTCTCCTGTCTTGCAGGGCAACTGACATGATCCCCGGGGTGAATTTCCTATCTCCCATCCAATTGTCAAGATTCCTTTTGAAGAGGCCCAAAGAGGCACTCAGCTTGACATGTATGGGCAGCCTATTCCAGAGTATGGGAAGTCTCAGGGTCAGGAACTTATCCCTCCAGCATGTTTTGTTCATTGTGATGACCAGGTTTAGATCCCTGGAGTATGTGGCTCTGAGGGATTGGGATTTCTTTAAGTGTAGCATGTCCAACAGCTCTGGGTTTGACATGGCCTTGTATGTTAAGCAGAGATCACCTCTGAGTAGGCAATATGCGATGGAGTATAGCTGGAGTTTTTTTAGATGGTCAGCTTAGGGCATCTGCTTTAGGCTTGTGATTTTTTTAGTGAGGCATTTCTGTGGCCTTTCCAGTTGTTGCAGATGTCTTGTAAGGTACATACCAAATGGGGCGTTTTACTCTATAATGGGTCTAATGAGGGAAGAGTACAGTGGGACAATGACCTCCTTTTTTCTGGATGAAAAGTCCTTAGTGATGAGGTGTGCCACATGGAAGGATTTCCTGACTGTTTTGGCGATGTGGTTATCGAAGGTGAGACCATTGTCCACCTGTGTCCCTAAGTCCCTTATCACACTTTCGGTGTTTAGTGTACTGCCACTTATGTGGTAATTCATGGGTACATGTTTTTTTCCAAAGGGGATAACTATACATTTCTTGGCAATGAGCTTGAGCCCATGGCTCTGGCACCAAGCATCTGTTTCTGTAAGGCCCTTTTGTAGAATTTCCACATCATTTGGGGATACAATAATAGCTCCCAGTTTGCAGTCATCTGTGAACTTTGTTAGCTAGAGTCCCTTAGTGCTGGCCTGTACTTCAGAGAAGTAGATGTCAAACAAGAGCGGTCCCAGGACTGAACCCTGAGGTACTCCACTTGTCACTTGTCTGGAGCTGGATTTGGAGTCGACTACTTTTACAGTGTGGGTTCTGTCAGTAAGCCAATTGGCAACCCATTGAATGACGTAGGGATTAATGCCCAGCTTAGTAAGTTTATCTATAATTCCAGAGTGGGGGATGGTGTCGAAGGCCTTGGCGAGGTCCAGATAGGCTGTGTGGACCACCTTGCCCTCATCCATGGCTCTGGAGACTGATTCGAAGTTGTCATTCAGGTTGAGGAGACAAGATCGGCCCTTTGTGAAACCACACTTAGTGGGGTTCAGTGATTGAAGGTTGCCAATGTCTTTGTTTATAAGTTCCATGATAATACATTCTATGGCTTTGCAGATCAGGCTCGTCAGATTGATGGGATGATAGTTCCCGGGATCCAAGGTGGATCCCCCCTTGTGGAATGGGATAACTGAAGCTGTGTGCCACTCATTGGGCATGAAGCCTGAGGTGAGGCTATGATTAAACATGACACTTAGGTGAGGCGCCAGTTCATTTTGTAGTTCATGTAGTACACAGCCCAGGATGTCGTCTGGTCCCATGGATGCTGTATTCTTAGCTTTGGAGAGTGCGTTTTTTACCTGTGTGGCCATGATTACCGGAATTTGGGCCCTTTAGGGGGTGAGAGGGGGGTGAAGTTGACACTGAATCCATCTGCCATGATATTGGCAAGATCCTTGGGATCAATATATTTAATGCCATTCTGTTGTAGCTCAGAGCAGATCTGAGCATTGCCATTTGGATTCTTGACATAATTATAGAATGTCTTGTGGCTGTCCTTGGAATCTTTGGCAATTTTATTTTCGTAACTGGCTTTGGAGGATTTTATGAGGGATCTCAGCTTCTTACTTAGGCTGGTAAGGGAGTATTTTGCATCCTGGGATTTTCCTCTTTGCTGCAACAGTTTCTTCCTTCTGTTGTATAGTTTGTTTATGGCAAGGGACCACCAGATTGGCTTCCTTTTTTTGGAGGAGAGCATCTTGGTTCTGTTTGGGATGGCACGATTCATGCACGAGTGGATGTGCTCGTACAGTGCCTTAGTGTAGGATTCAGCAGTCGAACTTTCAGTTCCCGTCTGCATGGGTGTCATGAAGTTTGTCACTTCTGACTTGAGCAGCATGAAGTTGGCTTTGGAGAAGCTTTCAAAGCCTGGAATTTTGCAGAAGGGCATATGCAGATATATGAACATATTTTTTAAATGACTGAACAATAGGGAAATAGCTCTCTAGAGAAAAAAATGAAGGTGGAAGCATTTAAAATGGAAAGGAAGTAAAGAAGAGAAGAGAAATTAGTAGAATGGCATGTTCAAACCTGAGTGATTCAGGAGCAAAGGCAGAATGATTGAGTGAGAAAGATTGTTAGGGAGGTCACTACATTGGTCAAGATTTGAGCCCCTTGAAGGAGTGAATGAGAAGAATCCTGCAACAACTGTTAGGCAGTTATAAAGTTGAATAACTGCACAAAAAAGATGAAGTAAAAATGGACAGAATTTTTCCTTTACATTTTTTTATTGTTAGAAAACCCTTCTGAAAGCAGAATGCTGTTTTTCATCAGATTCCACATTTAGATTATATTACAGTGTTGGGAATGAATACCAAAACAGCATAAGAACAAGCACTGCAGCTCACATTACAGACTGAGAGTTCATGACATAGCCTATAATAAGCCTTCAACATGTCAAAAGATGAAGCCGTGAAGTAAGATCATCTAGACCTTTGGGCCACCCGTTCACCCTGACAGAATAGAAACATTGATAACAACCTGATCTATGAAGCCGCCATTGCTAGCCATATTTTGATATGTTTGGACAGTTTGTGAAGAAAATGCAAAAAATGGTTGTTTTACTGGTATTTGTGGGTGCCTTGGTGACTACACTAAAGAGGTTGTAATCTAATACCATGTTACGAAACCTGGTTTCATAAGGTAATGGCATAGAGCTAGTCTATACCTAAGAAGTTAGTGTGTATACGTTTGTTTGTAGCTGCCCACATCTGAGAGCCTTAACACAATCTGACATGGAATCATACAGGTCATGTAACAAATAACAAGGGGATAATTAATAAATTCTCATCTGAATCCTGACACAATTATGCAGATTGCTTCTATGGTTAAACTACTTTTATTAATATTTTCCACCTGCCATTCATTTCCTTAAGTAGATTTCCTACACCATGACCAAAACAGGTACATTGTTCAAATATAGCCCTAGACATGTATGCTTGTACTTCAGGAATGTAGCCATCTGCCCTGACTTAGGATGCAGAGATCTTTCAAGCAGAGACACAAATATACACGAAAAAATATATGAACATGCAGTGCTTTATGCATGATCCACTTAACTGGTTTTCTAAGAAAATTCAGGTCAGAGTTGTGTGCCTGATCCCTTTGCATGGATATAATTGTGCTGAACCATTTTGAGGCTACTATTTTGGCTGAACATTGTTAGATATTTTTAACATTATCTCAGTCTGCTTTGTAAGCAAGCAACACATTTTTCCAAAAATCTGCTAAACAAACCTTCCAGTTTTACAACATAAGTAAAGCATTTCTTAAATTACTGCTTAAGACATATCACACATACATTATTTGAAAAAGAAAACATAATAGCATGTTATCATGCATTATACAGTGCATAAATGTTTTCTTTCTCTATAACAAGTGTCATTACCTTCAACATTACATAAATTGCTCACTTCTCATCTCTTAAACCGCACTCTTCCTCATGAAAATTATTCCACAGAACTTGATCAAAACCCACAGTCAAAATCATCTGATAGAATCTCAACTCTTAAATCACTGTAATCAGTAAACATGACAGCTGTCACTAAGTCATTAGACTTAACAGACAAAATGTTGTAACTGCTTGTATCTTTGTGATGCACAGGACAAGTGTCACTCAGCAGTACAAACTTCATTTTGCTAAGTATAAGGTAAAAAAGCTGTAAGCTGTTATAATATATATTTTTTCAAACATCAAGAAAATATATTACTGTAAAATTATAAATAAATGGATAGTGCTATGGCACTATAAAATGTAAAAGTAGAATAGAAACTAATGTTTGTGCAGGCATAGAAGCATTAATCCACTCAGACATGAATAAAATCAGTTTAGGCTTAAAATGTTTTCATATTATTCATTATAATGGAAGAACAGTTAATAAATATTTGGTACACATACATACACACACATGCATCACACCTCTCAACCCACAGACATTGAAAATAGAAACCAAGGCCCTTGAAAAGTGGGAACATACAGCTAAAAATCTGGACATCTAATTAGCATAAATTTTGAATACCTACATAACCCTTCCTGTTTCCACAGCAGGAATGTGAGATACTACATGTTTAAAAAAAGAGAGAGTGACAAAATAATGGAAAAATATAAGCACTTTATCAAGGAGACACTGCAAAATCTGTAGACTTTAATGAACTGTATTGCAAATTCTACCACAAGGTAATTTATTTTTGCTTCAGAAAATGGGAGATATAAGATGTGTGCACTTTCTTTAAATTACTGTTGCCACTACCATGTTTATCATTTAGTGTGGTTTTCTGTCTACTAGACAGCTTCAAAAATCACATGTGATTAAGGGTTTTCAGAAAATTGTGTGAAAGGATAAATCAAGCTTTAAAACAGGGACATACCTCCAAAAAAGGGACATCCTGTGCTGAAATAAATCAGGCCTGAAAATAGGAATGTTGCTCCAGAATAGGGACATTCGAAAGGCCTGACATGACATGTATGCAAACTCTCAGACACACAAGTGCACAAATTAACAAACTAGACCTCAGAATGCAGGACAGCAGCAGTCAGATTTTCAAAAGATTTTCACCTGTCTGACATCCAACATGAGCTGCCCTTTGGCATCTAGCAAGCTCCTTCACAGGTTATTACAGTCATCTGACTGATGCACCATTCAGCTGGTAATTTCACCAGCCTCCTTTGTGCATCCTATTACATGTGTCTTGCACGTCTTCACTCCACACAATAAATGGGGTCTTCCAGTGAAACCTTCCCCTACATCCTGACCTATTCTGCACTCTCTCTTTGGACACTGTTTTACATTTCTGAAGCATGGATGTGCAATAGTTATTCAAGCTTGTTTTAAACTAATGCAATGTTCTGTATGCCATTGAGTCACATATCTTGTGATCACATCCTTCTTCTACCTTAAATAATTCTGGTATTAGCATTTCTGATACTTTCTATGTCTTTAAAATATTTTCACTTCCTGATCCATACTGGCCACCCCTTAAAACATTCAAACAAAAAAACAACTCACCGGTGAAACTGGATTAATGCCTGACACACCCAAGCAAATAGAGATTAAATTCAGCAGAAAGGTGTGTGGCAAAAGCATGTAAACCTGGAAGCTTATTTAAATATATTTATATATTTATTTGGAAGTTTATTTAATTATATTTATATATTTATATTAAAAGTTTTTCTATATATAATCATCATCTTCATTCATATATATTCTATGTACCTTTTAAATTATGTATTTTAAAGCACTTTCATGTTTTAAAGCACTTTTCATGTTTAAGTAATATTATCCAAAAGTGTTTTTATGTATGTACCTTTAAGGAAGGATCATTTAGCTTAACTTAATTAACTGATTAACTACAACAGGAGTATTTAAATGGAATTGCTAGGCCTTTCTGTAAATACGTCTGGAGGAAGCAGTGGGATACACTGTGAAAGTGCTTACTTTTTTCTTGTGTTTTATTCAGTATTTTTTCGAATAAAAGGACTTCTTATTCAAGCAGTTTTTGCAGTGCAGTTGTTCTGCCACACACCTTTCAACTGGACTTAAAACATTCACTATCCTTTTGCTACTTTCTGGGATTCTTTTACTCAAAGCCCAACATCTTATATGCAGTTCTGAAACCACTTGAGACATTTTCATTGTTTATCACTTGCACATTCCCAATTGCATTTCTTTAACTTGTAACTCTACATATTTTCCTTTGATCCTTTTCCCATCTCCTCTGTGTGGTGCACATTATATTACATTGTAACATTTTTCTGAATGGTTTGTAGGCATGCATGCTATGTGTGTGGGGGATGTACATCCTGTGATAGGCTGATGTCCCATCTAGGACTGTTTTCTCTGTCTTTTATCCATTGAATGCTAACATAGACTCTTGCTGCCATGTATCCCAGAAATGGATAAAGAAAGTAATCAGCAAACAAATGAGTGACTGGAAACGTTAGCTGATGCATCCTGCTCCTATTACTACTTGAACACTTTTACTCACATATTTGCCTACTTATTTACTTTTGTCCATTATAAATACTACAGTTTTTTTGTCTTTTGCTGTATTATTTTTTCTGCTATTCCTTTTTATTAGTACTTGTATACTTTTTTCTTTTCTTTCTTCATCAGATCACTAGCAGTCACCCATCATTCCTTCGCTTTACTTTTTTTTTCCACTCCTTTCTTTTGTACTGTTCCTCTCTTACCTGCATTTTGACTCTTTCTCCATCACTATTCACTACATCCACTACTTACTCTTGCTCTAGTTACTGGTCTACATTCTAAAACACTTTATACTCTGAGCAAAGTACTACCCTGAAGTTGCAGACATCTATGAGCATTTGAGATGCCAATAAGATTGCCTGCTGATATCCTATGCAATTTAAAAATGTTTGCAAGAAGTCCTAGGCATTTGGCATCTGTACACAATTCCATAAATGTGTAGAAGGATGATATGCATTTATGAGTAGTATATCAAAACTGGAAAAGAACTCCAATGATTTTTGTAACTGCAGAGTTTAAACACACAATTCTGTTATTCTTAGTACCAACTGTTATACGGGTAGGTGTGGTCATCAAGGAGCAAATGTTACCAGCTTTTGTTACGTTGAGGAAGCAACCAGCAAAGTGTCACCACCAACTTTGGTTAGACCAGCTCTCTGAACAAGAGTTTACTGATGAGTGCCTTAAAAGGAATGTGAGCTCCACATTTGACTCCAGACATCCAGCTGGGTAATCCAAGTGTACAGGAAACAGAAGTTTGATTATTATTGGATATACTCAAATTTGGAAATTCCAGTGCCACTTAAGTAACACTACAGAATGTCACAGGCCAGAGTATCATGAATCTTTGAGGTGTTTCTGTCTGCTGCGTGTTGAGATGTAGCATATGGTAAAAAGTTTCATAGAAATTGAGTCAAGAGTCATACAGCCACATTTTTTTCTTGATCAGATCATACTGCAGCGGTGGTGCTGCGGTAACATTGTCGTCTCACAGTAAGACGCTGTCCGGTTCGATTCTCAGCTAGAGCGTTTTCTGCATGGAGACATGCGTGAATGGGCGTACCTTCATTGAAGGTTGTGCGTCAGGGCTGGCAACTCGGCACGTAAAAAATCTACTGCCAATCATTAGCAGACCGGAGTTCCGGTGTGGCGACCCCTAACCGGGAAAAGCCAAAAGACCCAATAACAACACCTTGATCAGATCCTTGCTATCATTGATTACCCCCAGATAGCATTAAAAGCTCTCCATGATAAACATAGGAATGTGTATGGGAGTGTATAGCAGAATAGGTGGTTTTCACTGAGCAGTAAACTTGTGTTTGTCAGGCACTTACAATACTGTACCTGTCAGCAGCTCACCATGGCAATGGGCATAACTCCCACATGAAATGAGACAAAGGTTTTTAAGTCGGTGGATAACAGGACATATAGTGGATAAATATACAGAAACACAATCAATGTATATCACAGGCAAAATAAACACTGATTGTGAATTCTGAAGTACAGTACACAAACTAAATTATATCTTCTAGGTGACAGTAAGTGCCACTTACAGCCTTGTCCGATTACACTAATACACTGTCCTCCACTACCTACAGAGGTGTCATACACTGAAGCAGATAGGTTTACACTAATATCTAGTCCTCTGCTGCCTACAAAGGTGTCGTACACTGAAGCACATAGGTTTCCACTAATATCCAGTCCTCTGCTGCCTACAGAGGTGTTGTACACTGTCGCACATAGGTTTACACTAATATCCAGCCCTCTGCTGTCTACAAAGATGTCATACACTGAAGCACATAGGTTTACACTAATATCCAGTCCTCTGCTGCCTACAGAGGTGTTGTACACTGAAGCACATAGGTTTACACTAATACACAGTCCACCGTTGCCTACAGAGGTGTCGTACACTGAAGCACATAGGTTTACACTAATATCCAGTCCTCTACAGAGGTGTTGTACACTGAAGCACGTAGGTTTACACTAATACACAGTTCTCTGCTCCCTACAGAGGTGTCATACACTGAAGCACATAGGTTTACACTAATACACACTCCTCCGCTGCCTACAGAGGTGTTGTATGATGAAGGGCATAGGTTTACACTAATACACAGTCCTCCACTGCCTACAGAGGTGTTGTACACTGAAGCACACAGGTTTACACTAATACACAGTTCTCCGCTGCCTACAGAGGTGTCATACACTGAAACACACAGGTTTACACTAATACACAGTTCTCCACTGCCTACAGAGGTGTTGTACACTGAAGCACGTATATTTACACTAATACACAGTTCTCTGCTGCCTACAGAGGTGTTGTACACTGAAGCATATAGGTTCACGCAGTGTATTGTCCTAGGAAAGAAGCACATGAGGAGAATGACCATGATCTAGAGGTGCAATTTATGTTTTCAATACTTCAAAACTGTGAAGACACATTATATATATTGCAGCTTGGCTGACTTATATGGAACATCAGCCCTGACAATAGTTTGACAAAAATCTCAGTACTTTACCCCCTTTCAATTTTTACGAGACTTAATTGTATTTTTAAGACAATATAACAATTATTTTTTTTTTATTTCTTGATCTGGGGTTGAGAAATATCCATTAAACTGTGAATGCATGCTGACACACTTCTCATTAAAAAGACAGGTATTTGCAGAAAAGTGCTTAACTAGAAAATAAAAAATATGTTTATCATACTATCAGTATTCTAGCAATAGTATTAACTTGTGTGTGTGTGGTTAATTCAGCCATCGTGTGTCTTTGGTGCTATTTTGTGAATATAACATGCCTAGCCAGCCTTTTTTCTTTCCAGAGGTCATGATATTTTGACTGTGGCTACTGAATAAGTTGGAATGGCTGTTTCTTCCCCATATGTAAGATCACAGGAATCTATTATATTCTCATTGTATTCTAGTGTGAATGGTTTATGTGATGCATTACAATCATTAAATAAAAGTTTACAAAAATATCAAGACACGGATACATTCAAAGTGATAAGAATAACTGCAGTCCGGATGTTTCTCAAGTACGTGTGGATCAGACTTTTATTCAAGAAATAGTTAATGGTAATTTTTATACTTGCAAATTTATAGACTACGTATGTAAAGTAGTAACTCATTTGAATCTTTAATATAAGTTACTGAAGATAATAATACAGGGAAGAATGTGGAAAGCTGTTTCAATGATTTGCTTAAAATTGTTGAAAATAAGTTGTTTAAACACAGATGTTGCATTTTAAGAAAAACAGTGTATTGATGTAAAATGAATACCTAAACAGTCAAGGATTACAAATTTCCCAAATGGCATAGATGAAAATTATTCATTTAAAGAACTGACTTCATTTTTTGATAAAATCAGATTTGAACAGATGTGTATTTTGAGAAGTATAATGAAAATATTTGAATGACTTAAAGATTAACAGTGCATATTGACAAAATTACTAAGAAGCATAAATAAGTTGCAATTTAAGTCTAAATTAGATTCCGCGGTGGTGCAGCGGTAGCGTTGTTACCTCACAGCAAGAGGTTCTCCCGTTTGATTCTCAGCTTGTGTTGGGAGTGCCTTCTGTGTGGAGTCTTCATGTCCTCCCCGCGGTCAAGTGGGCGTTCGAAAGACATGCGTTGAATGGGGGTGCCTTCGTTGAAGGTTGGGCATCGGGCTGGCAACTCGACACCAAAAAAAACCCAACTGCCAATCATTAGCGGACTGGAGTTCTGCTGTGGTGACCCCTAACCGGGAAAAGCCGAAAGACCACCAACAACAACATATTAGAAACAGTCCAGACATGAAATTAACATTAAATAAAAAAGTTAAAGAAATTGCACAGGGATAAAAAAAAAAACATATTGAAATAATACAGTGTATATGAAAACAAATGTCTCTCCCCACATCTGAACAACCTTAATATTAATTATTGTGATTCTATGTTTAAAGAAAAAAGAACACATAATCCTCTGTTATGTAATAAATTCCTTCACTTTTGAAAAAGCAATCAATAAAATGATCTGTAAGCATGAGATTAATAGTGCTTTTACAAAATAGAAAATTTATTTACATAACTTGCTACCGAGTAATGAAATTTCTGATGAATATTTATGTTACTATCAGTTACTATTCATAGTATTAGTGCATTTTTGGGGGATAATTCCTAAAATGCATAAAGGAATTACAAATATTTAATTTTGTTCTATTGTTTCTGCCAATGGTTCCATTAATGATCCAATAGGAACATCCATTGATCAAAACTGAAAACATTTGGATTTAGATATCCCATATTAGGGATGCATGGCATTTTTCTGAAAAAAAATTAGGAGAGTTTAGCAATGGTGATAATTTTTGTAATCAACTCTTTGCTACAGCTGACAATTTGTCACTTCAAACTTTTATATCACAGGACATTGATGAGAGTATTTTACATAATTTTAAGCAGCTCAAACCAATGCTGTCAAGAAAGAAATCAATTTATTATGTGATCTTTTGGATATTATTTAAAGGACTAATGTTTATACATTTTAGATAACTATTTTAAACAAGTAAATGGTAATAGGGGAAGCGTTATCCCCCATATTTGCAAATCTTATATTAGCACAGTGTAAAACAGATGCAAAAATACCTGTTTATTTACAAGGTAACATTTTATTGTCATTTTATTAACCAGCGCTTCTTTATATAGAATGACAGAAAGGCTGAATTAAAAAAAAACTGTGTTAGATTTGAATTGTAGTGTCTTTTTAAAATTCACCAGTCAGATTAGTGAAAAAAATAGTTAGATGTGGAACTTTATTTACATGAAAATAATAATCAAACTGGATCTAGAATATACAGAAAAAAATGGGTCTATATAAGTTTGTTGAATAGTCTATTTAGCGAATAATTATTTGTCGAACCCACTTAAGAGAAGTCATTTTAGCAAATGATCATTTCAGCAAATTTTTTTACAGGGAAAAAAACTAGTGGACCAGCTACTGATCATAAAAAGCACTACACATTTTAAATTCAGAAAACTGGGGGGCTTTGCCCCCCACACCCCACTAACTAAATATACCAACTTCGAGATCATTCTACAGTGGGGAAAGGGGAACATTCCCAATGATGGCCAACTACTTCCTTTTCCTGTAAAAAAATTTGCTGAAACGATCGTTCACTAATATTACTTTTCGCTTAAGTTGGTTTGACGAATAGCCATTCACTGAATAGATTATTTGACAAACTGATAAAGACCTGAAAAAACATTTTTGTACATAATTAACTGCACACAAATAGTTTTCAGACATCTCACAGTAAATGAAATGTGAAAAGTTGCAAATTTTTATATCTTCCAGGCTGACATTTGGATGTAATGTTTTTAAATGAAACTGAGATTTTGAGAAATATGTTTTGAAAAAGGGGCACTAATGTTCATAGGTTCAGAGATGAATACTAGGCTAATTGTCTAAAGGGCTATTTTGAATCTAGTCAACTGATGGGCCACAAACCCAGTGTAAAGTTTTGGTAAGATTAAAGATGACATTACTGTGGTTAAAGATAGCATATATTATCTGATATTTCAGGGCAATATTAATTAAAAGTACAGCAGTAATTGATTATAGGTCTTCCCCAGCCATGGTTTTAACATTTACAACAGATTCAAGTAAAACTGAAGATATTATTAAAGTAACTGGAAAATTTTAATGGGAAGTGAAGAGATGCTTAAGAATGTTGATAGAGTGCCTACATTTATTAATAAGAGTAGGTTATAGAGCCGTTTTAGAAATTCATGAACACACTTTAACCATAAGAAATAAGGACAAAAGTAATGCTTTATTTAAGCATACAACACTATGTCCTTTATATAAAAATCTTATTTACAGTGTTAGTGTGAAATGTTCTATTTGAAGTGGTGACTATGATTTCAAGTTAGAGAATTTGGAATTATGATGGCAGTTGTTATTAAATGGCAGCAGATTTCACAGACTACACGACCATATAAGTATTCATAGAGAGTTGAAATAAAGGTATTTTACATCATACACAATTTTTTTTCATTGATCTGCTTCTGTTTAAATATGTTTTTAAATAATAAGTGCAGCTGACATTTCATGCTATGCGATTATTTTAAATTGTGCGTGTAAGCAAGTAAAGGAAATACTTTTATAAAAGTCTCAGTGTGTTTGTTAAAATATTAAAGCACTTAACAAGAAAATGAACATGTTTTATTATAGTAATACTATTAACTTCCTTGTGTGCTTTGTCCATTTGTTACCTGGAAAACAACTCAGCTCTATCATTGGCTTACATAGCTCTGAAAATTCAGAGAAAGTACTCATGAAAACTGACTCTTGTGAAAGATCAAGTTCACTTTTATCTTTAATGGTTCAGCATCATAGCTCATTCTTGCTAAGCTTGGACTCGATTCCTCTGGATAACAAGTGTTCTTATTCTGTCTGGTTTTCAGTTGATCACTATGCCTTTTGATAGTAATATCCATATTTTTCATTCAACACAAAATGAGAATGGCTATGACTGCTCAGTAATTAGGATGCACTTGGGAACTCTACTGGTAATACCTTAAAGATACAAAGAATCTGATTCTTGAAATGATCCTTCCTTCACATACTGAAATGTCTGAAGTTACCATGTTTCTCTTACGGCAACACCTATATTAAATTTTATCTACCTAACTATTTATCTCTTCTCTGGAATAAACTTCTCTTACATTTTAAACAGAATGACACACTAATATATTTCAAAAAACAACTTTGAACAATGGGATTGGCACCCGCAAATTTATTCCTGCCCTGACATGTTTTACCATTTTGGAAGCAAAAGGTACACCATAGGTTTGGGCAAGACATAAATATTTTAAATTTTGTAGGTGGTAAGAAGCTGTGTATATGTTAGTTGATGGGATAGTTCTAACCAATTTAGGCTTTTTAATGCATACAGAGGTGGGTTCTGTAAGGAATATTTATTGCAAATTTTGCCACATTATTACATCATTGTTCAAGTTTTGCTTTTTATGATATTTGGAGGTTTATAAGGATTGAAGCACTATAAAGCAGTGAGGGGGAAGAGGTAAGTAGTGGCAGGTGTAGTTTTAGTTGCATCGGTGAGAAAGTCTTTGGCTCTATAAAGCATCCCTAGTTTTTGGTAATTTTTTTTAATGCAATTTTTTATATGCGGGTAGAATTTAAGATAATCATCGTCCCTAGTAATTTGCTATAAGACTTTACATCAATGGTTGTATAATTAAGAACGAGGATTTTAAATTTTGTTTTTTCATAAGACAGAAAATTTTGGGGAAAAAAACATAGTTTGCTTTTTTATGTGTGTGTGTCGGGGGGGGGCAAGCATACTTTGCGAGTTACAAAGACTTGCTTCAATGGCTGTTAAAGATTCCTGAGCAGTTTTGTAGAGATATGCCAGTTTGTCTTATGTGCATATGAGTTTGGAGTCATCTCCATATTGTGTTAGGGATGGTTGTTTTGTGGATGTATGGATGATGTTGGTGAGAATGTTAAAGAGGAGGGGACCACAGATAAAGCCTTGTGGTACACCAGTGGTGACTGGGAGGTATGGAGAAGGGGTGGAGTGTCATTTTACTGACTGATACCTATCAGAAAATTAGCTTTATAACCATAGTAGGGTGGACTGAGATAGACCTAGTGAGGATATTTGAAGTAGAAGTTTGCTGTGACAAACTGTGTGGGAGGCTTTAGACAAATCTTGTAATAAGGACGAGACTAGTTTGCCATTATCTCTAGCTTTATTGACAGAGTCTATAAAGGTTAGAAATACAGTGTTAGTACTATGGGAGGGACAGAAGCAGTGCTGTGTTGGGGGATAGGAGTTCTTCCTGCAGAAGATAAGATTGCTATAGATCTAAAGTTTCTGATGTCTGTTGAATTTCCTCCTTTTCGTAGAGGGATAATGTGTAATTTTTTTCCAGGGAGAGGGAAAGTGGGATTCCTGGATTGATCTGTTTATAAGCACAGGCAATGCTATTGGCTGCTATTTTAAGGTACCTGTTTGGCAGATCATCAGCTGAAGCAGAGCATGGTTTGAGTTTGTTTAACAGCAGTTTTATGTAGGATGTTGAAACAGGTCTGAAGGTGTAAGTGGGTGTAATGAAGTGGCTGTTGGGCACGGTTGGGATTGATGCTGGGGACTCCTAGGTCAGGGATGCTATACAGTCTATGAAATAAGGGTTGAGTTGTGTTGCAGTTTGTAGTGGTAAATTATTGGGAGCGGGGTTAGGGTTGAATTTATGTCCGGGATGTAAAATTTCTTTAATGGCTGAACAGAATTTTTTAGGGTTGTATTTACTATTGTTCTGAATGTTGTTATAGTATTTTTTTTGTTTTGTTTTCATTTATTTGCTTTTTGGTATGGCTGTAGAGCATTCTGAAGTTTTTGCAATATTGTGGTGTTTTATATTTTCCCCATTCAATTTTTTTCTCTATCCTGCATTAGTAATCTACTCCGTTTGGGTAAGCAGATTGTATTATTTGCTTTTACTCTTTTTTTTATGAGGTGTAAGGCTATTTAGGATATTTAGGAAAGTCGCATTTAATTAATTTACAGCATCATCTAAACGGAGGATTCTTAGTATGTTCCAGTTAATGGATGATGGGGTAGTAATGAATATTTCTGGGTTAAACTTGAACAGGTTGCGTGTTGTTTTATAAACATACTGTTTAAGTTTATATTTGAGATGCCTGGTTGCATAGATTGGGAGATGGTCTGATATTAGTATCCAGTCTAAAAAGGAGTTTGGTGTCTTGCTATAATGTGTAAGGCTATTAATTAGTTGTGTGAAACCATAAAAGTCATGTTGGATGTTGGGGATTTAGTGATTATGTGCAACCAATTGATATTGACATCACCTAGTAGTGTTTTGTCTTGTGGAATTGTTATGGATATCCACTATTAAAATGTGGCCGTAATGTCTCCAGGAGAGATGTAAAGGACAGTAATTCATATTTGTTTATATTTGTTTATTTTCAAGAAAGTAGCAAGAAGCTTTGCTGAACTGGATTTTGGTATTGGTTTGTTGTAGGGGGAAGTGTGGTAGTTGCTGGGAAATATTACATCAATATCACCAACTTTCCTCTTTATGTGGTCATGACAAATCATATTATAGACATGGAGTATAGTTTAGGAGTTATTAATGCTGGGCTTAAGCCAAGTTTCAGTTACAGGGAGAATATCAGGCTTGTGTTGGATAATCCAGGCATGTAGTTCAGCAATTTTATTTTTTTATGTTACTAATATTTATAGTGGCAAAAGTTAGATAACCAGGGTGGGGGTTGACTGCTGTGGAGATTAGAGTAGTATGTGGAAGGAAATTGTCTTGATGTTGATTATGATAGGTGGGGTCAGGATTAGGGAGAAAGTCTTCTGCTAGGAGGATTTTAGCATGTTGAGATACTATTGATTGTTGTTTTTTAGAGAGTATTTTCTACTTAATTTTATTTAGATTTGACTTGAAATGGTGTTAATTAGTCCATATTTGGGGTAAAGATGAGGACATCATTAAATGGGTTTGGCACAATATGTGGAGAGTTAACAAATAGTAGACAAACAAGAGGTCACAGAAAACATCCTGTCTCATTATGTATTGCTAACCTTAATCTTACTGTTGGAACTTTCTCCATTGATCTCTGGAAGAAATAAGCTCCAGTTCAGTGGGATATCCACTATAAAGGCAGATGCACTCGTGTGCGCGCGCACACACACACACACACACACACACACACACACACACACACACACACACACACACACACACACACACACACACACACACACACACACTACACCACACCCACAAATGTGAATTATTCTTGTAAATAGTTTGAAAAACCTGGGTACATTGCAGACCACAGGGCTGATGGAAAAATCTAAAAAGCTGGGTTTGTCTTTGAGAATGCCCTTTCTCCTGTATTACATAAGAACTGACATCTTAAAATTTATTTTATTTTTATTTTACATTTGTTGACAGGGCTAGTCTAGCTGGATACATGTCCATTTTCAGTAGAGGCCCGGGGAGAAAAGCTCCACACAATTCAAACAAAGTTCACATCTACAGAAAATACATATTTAGAATGCATATACATTTTCTTAAACAGAGAAGGCTGAAAATTTACAAGTACATAACGAGGTTACACATATTTGAATAGATTTAGTATAGTTAATAAGAAGTTACATTTAAATGTTACTGAAGAATACTAGTTGAGAGAAGAGAAGAAAACAATAGTGTCGATGTAGGTAATAAAGGAAGATAAGGAAAATGACATGGAGACGCAGTTAGGTAATAAATCTAGAAGTAATATGGGTCACTTTAAAGAATCCAGTACTAGCTAGGACTGTGAAGGAGAGGAAGCATCGTAGTATTTAATATGAAATAGTTTAAGAGAATAGAGGCAAAATTAGTTCGAGAGAAGAAATAGATTCAGAGATGACAAGCTTGATTGATTCAGGTAATAATGGATAAGTTGATCAGTCCGGTTTAGAACAGGGGCACATCCAGTGTGTTTTCAGGAAGAGCTTAAGTTTATTTTTAAACAGAGTAGTAGAGGGAAGTGTGGTAAGTTCAGAGGGAAGTAGGTTCCAGGTTTTTCCAATAGAAATAGAAAATAGAGTGTCTCCAGCTCTATTATTTGATTTGTTGATGTATACAAGAGATTTTTGTGATGATCTTAGGGACTTAAGGTTAACATAGGGGTGAATAAGATTAGATAGGATGGGTGTTTTGTCAGGTTGATAAAGTATTTTGTGGACGATGGTCAGTTGATTATATTTCAGATGCTGGTGAAATTCAAGCCACCCAAGATGCTTTAGATTAATACAGTGATGAGTTCTATATGGATTACCTGTGGCAAATCTGGCTATGCTATTATAGGAGTTTTCTAGTTTTTTAAGGTTATTTTTTGACAGATTGGTAAATATGGGTGAGGCATAAAGAAGGGTGGAGATAAGATGTGCGTGGGCAATGGTTATTCTAGTTGCAGGAGTGAGAAAGGATTTAATCCTATAAAGAGAGCCTATTTTTTTATTGGTAGTTTTCAGAATGTTGTTGATATGGGCATCAAAGTTTAGGTTATTATCTATGGTGATACCTAGCAGTTTGGTAGTTTCATCTTGGGATATGAGTGTACCGTCATGGGCTGATACAGAGAAGTCTATTGGTGGAGATTTACTGGTAGGTGTAAAAAGGAGAAGTTTAGTTTTTTTAGGGTTTAATAAGAGGCAGCGTTCTGTAAACCATAGTTCTACAGAGTTAAATGTGTCTTGAGATAGGGAGTGAAGTTCAGATACAGATGAGGCAGAGCATATAAGTGTAGTCATCTGCATATTGGATGCATGTAGCTTGGGGAATTACTTGGTGAAGGTCATTGATGAATATAGAGAACAGGAGAGGGCCCAGTATGGAGCCTTGAGGAACTCCAATATTAACAGGTAGCTGAATAGAAAGAACATTGTTCCAGAGTACAGCTTGATGTCTGTTATTTAAGTAGGAATGGAACCATTTTATAGCTAGTGTGTCAAGAGACAGAGATTTGAGAATGTTTATGAGTATAGTGTGATTTACCATATCGAAAGCTTTGGACAGGTCTATGAAAAGTGCAGAGGAGAGCATGTTAAGGTTTTGGTTGTTATTGATAGTGTCAATAAAGGAAAGGAGGGCAGTAGTTGTGCTATGGGAAGGTCGGAAGCCATGTTGGGTGTTGGAAAGTAGGTTATTATGGAGAAAGTGGTCTAGCAATTGCCTATGGATACATCTTTCCATGATCTTAGATAGAGGAGAAAGTAGGGCTATGGGTCGATGATTAGAGAGTTCAGTGGAGTCTCCTCCTTTGTGAAGGGGAATAATATGAGAGACTTTCCAGAGTTTAGGGGTATATCCTTCAGTGATGGTTCTATTTATGAGGATGGAGATGGGGTAAGCAATTGATTTGGCTGCTATCTGTAGGTATTCTGAGGGTAGTTGGTCAGCAGAAGGAGTACATGGTTTCAGTTTTTGGATAAGGGTGAGAATAAATGCTGTGGGGACAGGTTGGAAGAGAAAAGGTGGAGATGGGTTAGAGTCATAATTGGATGTTATGTCTTGAGGAGAGAGCTGACAGGCAAGAGCTTGAATTGCTTTGATAAAGAAGGTGTTTAAGGTGTTTGCAGTTTGTTTAGGATTGTCTTTGTCAGTGCCTTGTGGGTTAGGTATGATAGATTGACTTGGATGTAATAACTGATTAATACTTGACCAAAACGTTTGGGGTTTATTATGGTGGGTCTGCTGAAATTGTAAATAATAGTTTTTTTTATCAAACAATATGGCTTTTTTGTTTAATTTCTCAGTTGTTTGTAGTTTTGGATGTCAGTATGGTTTTTAGTTAAGCGTGATTTATTCCAGTATTTATTTCTGAGATGGATTTTTTGTTTGGTTTCCTTAGTAAGCCATGGAACAGATTTTGTTCTTATCCTGATAGAGCGGGTAGGAGCATGACGGTTGAGTATGTTTAGGAAATTAATATTAAAGTAATCAACAGCTTCATCAAGAGAAAGGTATTTTAATGGGGACCAATGACATGCTTTAAGTACACTAAGGAATATATCTAAGTTGAGTTTTTTCTTGGTTCTAATTGCCCTATATATGGGTTGAAAGGGTGGATTGGTTTTGAGTCTGATAATGTAGGTTAGTGAGTGGTCGCTTATGTCATCAGGGAGGGTTCCGGTTTCATAAGTCTGAGGTTGATTATTAATAAGTATCCAATCTAAGGTGCTTTCTTTCTTGCTATTTTTGTTTATTATAGTAGGGGAGGTAATAGTTTGGGTGAACCCATAAAGATTAATATGGTTAGTGGGGCAGTTGTTATTGCAAGAATTCCAATCTATGTTAAAATCGCCTAGGATTATGGTTTCTTGGGGAAGGTTTAGAGATAACCAACAAAGTATGTTTTCAATGGTATTGATGTTATTACCTGGAGGAACATAGATACTAATACTATAGATAGATTTAACTGGGTTTAGCAGAAACTTGGTAATAAGTATTTCAGTATTTGAGTCTTGGGAAGGTTTGTGGTTAAAGATGGTTATTTGAAGATCAGATTTGAATAGAACAGCTACTCCACCACCTTTCTTGGTTACACGATCAAGGCGTATGATGTTATAACCAGGTGGTAAAATTTCATTGTCTTTTGTTGCTGGTTTTAACCAGGTTTCTGTTAGACATATAATATCAAATGAGTATAATATCAATATATAATATCAAAGTCTCTAAGCTCCATCTTTATAAGTTTTGCAAAGATTATTGAGATAGAGAGGCATGTCTTTGAAGTCAAACCCTGTACAGCAAGCATGATGATAAGCAAAAATTATCCCATTCGGTGAACCAGCATTTTTTCTCAGCACATGTTCTTACTTCTACAATGAGATGGTTGGTAGCTCAGTAAGAATCCTTAGCTTGGAACTAGCTTGTACTTTGTTCAAAATCCAGGTAGTGTTGTACACAGCATTTAGGTAAGGTTCAGGCTATGTTCCACAATACTGAAGTCAAATACTTGGATAACGATAATACTTCTTTATTCACTTACTTATTTCCTTTCTTTTGTTGGACAATACTGTTTTTATTTATTTGATTACATTTGCTGAGTGGGTTAGGCAGTGTCAAATACTTAATGATAGTTTGAAACTGCTCTTGCACCCTCCTAGATTTTAGGGTTCATAGGTATATACTAGCTAATGACTACCAGGGCCTTTACAGCCAAGACATGCAAACCAACCCAGTTGCATCTCCTGGTAATCCATGCGTCTTAACTGGGAGAGGGGTATGTTTGTTAGGAGAGGTATGTTAGTTACAAAGTTGCTAAAAAGTTAATG
Organism: Protopterus annectens; assembly: GCF_019279795.1. Taxonomy (NCBI): domain Eukaryota; kingdom Metazoa; phylum Chordata; order Ceratodontiformes; family Protopteridae; genus Protopterus; species Protopterus annectens. The sequence goes on along the minus strand of NC_056737.1, from coordinate 435,962,816 downwards.
CGGGCAGGGTATATTAGTTAGAGAATATTTACTGTCAAAGTTTGTCTGTAATAAACATGGGGCCAGCCAAGGGATACATTTATGATTATCCATCCAATGATAGTTAGGGAATGTTTATTTTTGGCCTCTGTCTATAACAGACATGGAGGCCAGCCCAGGGATGAATTTATGATTTCCCATCCAATACTCAAGGTTATGTTTGAATAGGGTTATGGATGGACTCCACTTCACATGAATGGTGAGCTTATTCCAGAGCATGGAGAGCCCTTGAGTAACATATCGGTCTCTCCAGAATGTTCTATTTATGTTGCAAGCAAAGTTCAGATTTTCTGGATTTAGTGTTTCTGGTGCTACTCATTTTGTGGATGTGCAAAAGCTCCATCAGGGCTAGATCTAAGGATGCTGCATATATCAAGTGCAGGAGGCTGAGTATAGAGATAGGGCTCTAAAGTGATCTGTATAGGGCAGTGTGTTAACACCCTAGATTCTGTTGGTGAGGAAACTCTGTGGAGATTCCAACTGTTGCATATGCATATTCAGCTAAATGCTGAAGGGGGCATTGTACTCAATAATGGGTCTAATAAAGGCAAGTAGAGGGGTACTACAACTTCCTTGAACATGGATGACATACCATTACATTTAAGTTGGGCGACATAGACTGATTTTCTTACTACCTTGGCTACGTGTTGGTCAAAGACCAAATTATTGTCTACATATGTTCCAAGATCTCTAACTATTGAGTCAATTCTTAGGGGAGTCTTATCAATGGAGTAATTTGCCTGGGTAGACATTTTCCCAAAAGGCACTATAATGCACTTCCTTGTATTGAGTTTTAATCCGTGGCATTGGCACCAGTCATTTGTCTGCATTAGACCCTCTTACAGGATGCTAGTGTCGTAGGGGAATGTATGATAGCTCCCAATTTGCAGTCATCTGTGAATTTGGTCAAACAGAGGCCATTAGCCTTGACCTCTTAGAAGTAGATACCAAACAGGTGTGGACCCAGCATGGAACCCTGTGATACTCCAGTGGTGACCTGTCTCTTGGTGTAGGTGGGCTCACTAATCCTGACTTCTTGGGTTCTATCTGTGAGCCAGCTGGCAATCCAGTGAGTTGTATAGGGATTTATGCCTAGTTCATTGAGTTTGTCCACAATACCTAAGTGAGTTATTGTGTCATATGTCTTAGCCAGGTGTTGGTAGGCAGTATACACCATTTTTGCTTCATCCATTACCTTGGTTACCTTCTCAAAGATGTCTACCAGGTTAAGTAGGCATGACCTTCCTCTGACAAAAAACAAACTGGGATAGGTCCAGTGTCTGTAGGTTGCCAATGTCTTTGCTGATCATTTCCTTGATAAGTCATTCCATGGCTTTGCATATTAGACTAGTCAGACTAATGGTCTGTAGTTTCCGGAGTCAGTTGATGGTCCACCCTTGTGAAGGGGGATAACCATTGAAGACCTTCATTTGCTTGGTATGTAGCCTGTTTTGAGGTTTTAGTTGAAAAGTGACTCAAGTGGTCCTAATAGGTCATGTTTCAGGCTATTTGGGAGGCAACCTAGAATATTGTCAGGTCCCATCGAGGCTATGTTTTTCACCTTAGTGAGCATCACTATGACCTGCTTCCTGCTAATAGTTGTTGGTGGAGTTATGCTGGTTGGGATTTCACAAGGGGTGGCAAGGGGGAAGTGGGAAGGTAAGCAAGGTTTAAGCTGAATTAGTTGGCTAACAGATTCGCTAAGTCACACTGGTACCATTTCCAACCATTTCTGCACACTGTTGCATGTTACCTATGAGTTTTTGGACATAGCTATAGAAAGACTTGTGGTTGTCTTTAGCCTGAAAAGCTACCTTGACCTTGTAATTGGCCTTGTTGGATTTAATTAGTCCTTTTAGCTTCCTGTTTAGTTTTATTAGTGAGTTTGTGTCACTATGAGAGCTGCTCTTTATGGCTTTGACCATGACATTGTTCCTTTTGTTATATACCTTGTTAAGATTAGTTTCTACCAGTGTGGCTTGTTTGGAGTTTTTTTTGGCTTACTTCTGGTAGATATGCAGCAATTTACATGTTAATACCATGTTTCTGTGAATAATTCTTTCTGCATAGGCTGGTCTGAACTCTGGATTGGGCAGGGCATTGAATTTTGACAAACTGTCCCTTAATAGGATTTAGTTTGCTTTAGAATAGTTTCCAAGTAGAACAGGTTTTGTTGGGTTTTACAAGATGATTTTTATTTCAAATGAGACAGTACTGTCGCCCTAACAAAATACAGTCTTTCAGACTGCAAGTTAAACAATGGCCCTGTTAAACCTCTTCTGAAGAATATCAAAGATCCCACAGCCCTTATATAAAGAACACAGATTTCCCTTTAGTCTAGGCTAAATTACTCCATTTAGCTCATAGCAAATGTAAACGGTGAGTTTTTTTTTTTTTTATTTACCCTTCTGTGTGTTTATGCAATCTCATTTAGAAAGCAGGGTGTGGTAGTTGGGGAATATCATTCTTTTATTAGTTATATGTGATGATTTCAAAACTGACACTGAGTGACCAGGTTTGTCACTTTTATATGCTTTAGATACGATATTTTGAGTCCCAGTTTTACAGAACTTGTTCATTCATTACAGATCACTTTCTTCCATATTGCCCCAAAGCCCATCTTTCACTTCCATCTGCCTTTTTCTTCTCCCACTTTGATAACATTCCCTTTTTTAAATTTTGTAAATAATGAGGCAAATAATTCACTTTGTTTCTTCAGCAAGTCCTTGTTATTCCTAATTTCCCTTCCATCCTTTATCAACCCATCTTTTGTTGCCTCCCTTTCTCTGTACCCACTAAACAAATTCTTCTTCATTTAGAGCTGTTATCAAGACCTTTCCTTTCTCTTCTGGAAGTAGGTACTGAGCAGACCTCTGCTTTGAAAATGAGCCCTTCCACCCTCTACTGTGTGTGTTTGAGGGGATGGTAGATGGTATCCAGACCCAACCAGACTCTACCTGAAGTTCGCCTGCCAGCCTACTTATCTTCTTTATCATTTTTATTTTGCCCTGCTCCGATGTTTCACCTTCCTCCTTTTCCATTAACCTTGAGGTTATCATATCACTTATATAAACCATCAGTCCTCCCCATTTTTCATTTCCTGTCAGTACTGTGAATACAATGGCCTGCAATTGTTCTATTATTGTTCATTTTTTCCGTTGTTTGCAAGCAGCATCTGGATGTTTGGACAAATGCTCATTAATTAACACAGACAGTGGCATGAACATCAGCCCCATGAGGTCTTTAACTAGTGACTTTGTTGAAAAAATGCGTACCATGTGACATGCAGCTTCTACCTAGGCATCACTTTATATACCGCATACCGATGACGTTATGATACTTTCAATGAGTTAGCATGCATTAAATTAATCAACCAATCTTAACTCTGTACCAAGCATAATATGGGCTTCCTTCATCTAAAATACTTTTGTAACACTTTTTCTTTGGTAGTCTGTTAAATCAAGAATATTTCATAAGGCCCTTTACTCTGTATATCTTATCTTCATCTGGAATACGTCCTGTTGCACTACAGATTTAACTGGAGAGGAGCCTCCCTCTGCAACTCTTAACTACCACAGTCTTCATGTTCCATAACAGTATTGGTTGTGACAATTATGGTTTCTCACTTTTACTGAACTTTGACATATAGCTTAGAAATGCTTGCAATTACTACTTTACAAATTTGAACAACAAAGGAATTTGCTTTGACTCTTTTACCAACTAACTTCAACTATAGACTTTGGGCTTTCCCATGGTTTTTGTATTCTTAATTTCTCCAGACTGTAAATCTTGTATTGTTATGCAGTTTTTATCATATGTGGGTTTCTTTTCTGACCTGGTAATTATTTCCCAGCATCTTTAATTTTGTACTGATTTTCAGACATCAGTAACGTAGCTAGAGTAATTTGCTTTTTTCAACCTTCTGCCCATTAACAGTTGCACTAGTAAAAGACAGTCCATGGGATGCAGTATTCCTTTTATTCCAAATATTGGTGACAGTCCTCTTAGCTTTTGCTTCCACTCTTTCTTATTTTTGAATAACGTTCTTACTTATCCCTGTTCATTTGCAAGAATTCCTGACTTTTATATTGTAGATCATTACCAAATATGACAGCATCAGGTATCCCCTTTCTCAAGAATATAACATGTAAAACATTAATCGTACCTGCATTTGTATTGTCTGTTTTAGGGAACTTGGAATAATAATCTGCTTTTATCAAAAAACACGGCTTCTTGAAAAAATCAGTGCCCGGATGATGTGATCCTGGACACGCAGTCATTTCTTCCATTGGTCTATTATGGTACACACACTGCATATAGCAAATCTTGATAATGTTTATTTTGAGTTGACATTCTGGCTAATTTTATTATATCTTTTGATTGTTCATTGCGCATTACTTTTCTTGGGTATGATTTGTATATTATTTCAACCATTGTATTTTAGGTTTCTTGGAAATTAATATTTCATTAACTTTGAACACTAAGCCCTGAACACATCTTATTTCTTTCCTTAGTGATGATTGTTATTCAGTCCTGTCATTGCAACTTCTTTCAGTATTTGTATTTCTAAGTGAGTGTCAGTACACCTCTGGCATTCTTTTATATTTCCTTCTGTCATTGGTGACTGCAATAACACTCTCAGTATTTTACCTTTTTCTTCTATCATTTGTTAATTGCAGTATCACTAAGAACTTCTTGTTCTTCTAACAATTCTTTATGATTCTGTGATAAATGTATTCTACTCAGTATATTGGCTATGTTCCTTTCTTCTGTGCATTTCAATTTCAGAAATACTGCTGTAGATTAAGTTATACCCCCTGCAATCTCATCGGTGCATTATGCAAAGACTTTCTGAATATGTTTGCAGGATGTTATGGTCTGCTTCTAGATACTCCAATTATCAATTACCATAAGGACAGGAAAAAACATATATGAGATGAACTTGGCCATCTGTATAAGTGGTAACAGCAAAAAAACTTCTAGAAATACTTCTGCATATATAGAACACGTGGACATAGGAATAGTAAACTTATAGTAGACAACATTGTTTCAGATAAAAGTAAAAGACTAAAATATTACATGAAAAAAAATCTTTGGAAATTCTGGCATGGGTTCCCTGGATATAAATAACTATTACAGTGAAAAGTTCCCACTTATATCTCAGGAAGATGTTTTCAAAACAGTTGTGCATTAAATTTGGATCTGATAATGGATGAGATGTTCTAAATACTTACTTCCAGAACAAAATTATTATTAATCTTTTTTTCTGTTAATAAAATACATATTCCAACAAAACCTCTAAACAGGTTATGTTACAGAGAAAAGGTAGATGGCTATAGTGGTTCTCATTCCTAATGGAGGAAGGAAGAGAGGGAGGTATATAAAGCAGACATACTAGCTAAAATATACTAACAAGTTTTTTGGGAAGTGTTTTGAAAAAGATATTCTTCATTTTTTACCATGGACATTCAAAAAACTGATACATATTAACAAAGATGGTTTCTTAACTTGCAATTCATGTTTAACAAATTTACTGAACTTTTAATTACATTTTATCAAGTTAATTGACCAGCAACTGCTGATGTCTTCTTCCTTGACTCTGCTAAAGCATTTGATTCAGAGCCTCATTTACAAATATTACAGGTCATGTTATCCCTTGAAATCAATACCTCTATTCTATAGCATGAAATGAAATGTCAGAATTGCACATGTACTCAAATAAGATAATTAGTAGCACAGGGGTTCCACGACAGTATGTGTCATGGCCATTTTTCTTTAATATATTTATGTCAACATTTCCATCAAAGCATGACATATGGGGCACAGAAAATTTGCTGTAACAAACTTGACTGAAGAGGAAGAATTATACCCTTGGTTGACAACTAACAAGTTTTAGGAAAATGTAAAGTGAACCACTTTGGTGCATGGACTAACAAACATCCGCATACAATCAACCAACAAATATTATAGTTCTGAGGTGGGGTTTGAAGCTAATGTTATTGCCATTATTAGAAAGTAATTTTGGTCATGAATGATATACTGCATACTGTCATTAACACAAAATAAAGTGATCTGGATCTTTTATACAAGTACCTGGTAAGACCACATATATAATTCTGTAATGCAGCAACCTTTTTAAAAGAAATTGGAAAGGATTCAAAGAACTTTTACTAGACAAATGGCTATAGTAATGCATTTAAATTATAAAGTGCATCTGTTGGCTTTAAAATTATATCCAATAAGCAAAATGTAAATGTAGACATATGGGTGTGGATTGACAGATATCGACAAAGGATGGACACTTGGTGCTGGATAAGACTTGAATGCAAATTAGCTAATAGGAAGGGTAACACACTGATGATGAATAGGTCAGGGTACATGGCAGATCCCACACTAGCCCCAGAGGCAAACCCACACTGACATCATTCACTGTTTAATTGCTCCAAATGCTTAAATGTTTTGCATTCCTTGATGGGAATGGCTCCCATTCCTATGTCAGGGCGTAATTAAAATTAATGAAATCAGTGTTCTTTCAGTTTTTGATGTTAGCCAGAAGTGCTCTTCTCAGCATCCACAATGTGCCCAGAATTTCCTCCTTCAGCAGCTCATACAAGGTTGCATGCATTGATGGCATAGTTAAGTACAATTGTATATTCTTTTCTATTAGTCCTGTTGCTCCTATGATTACTGGAACTATCTGGGTATGTTTCTTCGACATTGCTCTCATTTCTGCTTGCAAATCTTGGTATTTTTAGACTTTGTGTCTCTCAGTATGTAAGTGATAGCTAACAATTTCAATCATCAATGCTACTTTTGCCTTTTTTTATGAGTACTATTTCTGTTTTTCTTGTATCTATTATTTTAACTGCTGGTAATGGGTGATCCCATGTGATATAAACTTCAGCAGTGCTGATAATGCTTTGCGGCTCATGCCTTCAATGTTTCTCAGCTACTTCAGTATTGCAATGTTTGCACAATCCCCATTGCAACAGTCTTACCACATTATCATGCCCTTCAGTATACATACCCTCAGCCATGAAGTGTATCACACCCAGTAGTGAGATGTGCAGCTGTTTTCAGTTCTGTTTTGCAGAACCTGCATTTATTTATTTATCCCACTTTTTCAATCCACTTTGTAAAGCTGTGTGTATGTTGCCCACTATCCCGGGCCTCATTTATTAGCCTTTCATCTTTTGATTTTAGTACACCTCTCCTTAACCATTCTTGTGTCAAACCTTGGTCAACATGAGGGTGTTCCAGAAGATCTCTATCCTTGTAACTATATTTGTGGATTTTCCAGTTTTCTTTCCCTTCTTCTCCTTTTCCTTGTAGTCTTTCCTTTATTTTTTGGTGCTTTCAGTTGCTGACTGATTTTTGTCTACTTCACATTTGATTTTCTTTCTTGCTTTATTTTGAAATGTTTCTAATAAACTAAGTAAATACATTATCTTAAATGTATTTTCCTCATGCTTTAAAACGTTCATTATGTTTGAATCTGATATGTATGCAGTCCGATTACTACAGATCTATACATTTAGTCAATTTTGAGGAGGCCCACATCTCCTTCACAGTGAGGGATACATCATTTTGGTATACACTATTTTTTTATATTTCATTTGATAAGCATGAAGTATTTTTCTTGTATTCATGTTCAGCTAATTTAGTACTTTTCTGTGGTCAGTCAATCATGCCAATGCTGTAAGTTAGAACAGGAAGAGCAAATTTATTTACAGCTTGGATTTTATGCCTAGACATCAAAGCAGTTTTCAATATTAACTTTAGTCCTCTGCTCATTTATTCATGTTCTACTACTGACCCTTCATCTAGTCCCAAATATTTCTACAGTCCCTCCTAAGCTTCCTTTCTATCACATTCCTGTTCCAGACTGATATTTTCTTGGTGATGCAGCTTTCCTATTTTTAAATTTTGCTTTTGCACACTTATCAAAGACAAAATGTCATTCTTATATCATCTGATAAAGTTTTAACCAATTGCATGTCCTCCCCACGGTTTGGTAGGCATTCAAAAGACATGTGTAAATGGGCATGCCTTCGCTGAAGGTTGAACATTGAGCTGGCACCTCGGCATTCGTGAAAATCTACTGCCAATCATTAGCGGACAGGAGTTCCGCTGTGATGACCCCTAACCGGGAAAAGCTGAAAGACAAACAACAACAACAACAAGTAGTTGTGCTTTCAGCTCCTCATCTGATGAACTATACATATTTTAAATCATCCACAAAAAGTAGATGGGATGACTTTAAAAAAAGTGTTGGTTTCCTGGAGAAGAACTGTAACCATAACAATCTATTAAGTAAACAGCTTAATAGGTTAAGGGGAAGACAAAACAGCAACAGAAGATGCTAGCAGTTGGCTAGTGTAATTGCTTGTTTCCTGTTTTGATAGCTGCCTGGCTGCTTCTGTTTGGATTAAATGGACATTTCTTGCAACATACTTTTTCCTGTGATATTTTTTTTGTGTGAAGTTTGGACTTGCCATATTCCCCATCCCAAAGGTTCTGAGCCCCTTCTTGACAGAATCATTGATTCTCTCTCTTGCCTATATCCTGATACTCGGCAGTCCTGTGCAAGCCCCTGCCTTTCAGTGCTACATTTCCTGTCTCTTTTCCCTGTTGTATTTCTTCTTGCCTTTTTCTGGCTAGTTTCCTCTCTGTCTAATTTATGCTGGTATCCTCCACTATCATGTTCTCCCTTTTAGTCAATCTTGTCCTTCATAGGGACTAATTTATTTATTTATTTATTTTACATTTGATGATTGGGAAAGTCCTTCTGAGCTAAGTATCCCTTTTTCAGAGGAGGACCGAGGAGAAAAGCTCCAGTATAGCTTGCATGACTAAAATCCATTGTACTAATAAATGCACAAGTATCAAAAGTGTACATGAAACAAAAAGCATAAAATCTTAATACAATGAGATTAAAGAAATAATAACATCATATTTACATGTGATTAGTTTTAGTAACTGTTGAAATGAAAAGTGGAACACAGTTGAAAGGAGGGATAGGAGACGGAGCTAGAGGAGAGTTAGAAACGAGGGGAGTCAGGTTTATGGGGGATTGCTACACTGACATATCCATTTAGATTGTAGGTATTGTTTAGTGGCTGTTTTGAATTGTTTTTGTTACTGAAGAGTCCTGATTTGGAGTGGTAAATTATTCCAAGTCTTAGGAGGGCTAAAACTGTAGAGATTTTGCCCTATTTTAGTTTTAGGTTTATGAATTTGTAATAGCCCTTGGCTGGAACTACGGAGAGATCTTGTTGGGGTGTAGTAGGAGATTAGAGTAGAGAGAGTTGGACAATAAGAGGGTTTGTAGAGAAATGAATGAATGATCTGGGTCTGAGTTAGTAGGAGAAGGTTGGGTTGTTCAAGCCAGTGTAGTTCTTTCAATGAGAGACACTGATAGTACCTATATGTATTCTGTGCAGCGAATCTGGCAATCTCGTAAGTTGTTTCTAGTTTGGCTAATAGTCTAGTGTTGAGGTTAGTTAGAATTTGAGAACTATAGAGCATGGTGGGTAAGAGTTAGATAGGGTTAACTTAGCTTCCTTATTAAGAAATTTCCTGTTACGGTACAAGTAATCCTAACTTTTGATGTATTTTCTTAAAGCAATTGTTGATATGTAAATCAAACTTTAAGTGGTCGTCAATGATGACACCTAGTAGTTTTGCGCTGTTGTCTACCTATATAGGGGTATTATTTAGAGACAGTATTGTGAAGGATGATTTGATGTAGAGAAGGTTTTTTGGAAGAAAGAGTAGTTGTTTAGTCTTGTTTGGATTGAGAATAAGTTGGTTATTGGATAACCATTTTTCTACGGAGTTGAAGGAAGTCTGAGTAATTGATGTAAGTTGAGTTATAGCATCAGCGTCTGAGATGACTGTAGAGTCATCTGCATACTGTAGAAGAGATGTGTCAGGACAGGAAGAGGAGAGAAGATTGATAAAGATATTGAAAAGTAGTGGACCAAGGATGGAACCTTGTGGTACACCTGTTTTAATGTTGAGCAAGGGGGAGTGGGCTGAATGCAATTTTACTGACTGGTGGTGATCAGAGAGATAACTTTTAAACCAGGATACAGTCAGAGGTGAGAAATTAAGATTTGTCAGTTTTTGCAGAAGGAGAGGATGAGAGACTATCAAAGGCCTTTGAGAGGTCTAAGAACAGACAGGAGATAAGTTTATTGTTGTCTCTGGCAAGTGATACAGTATTAAGGAAGGACAGAAGGGCTGTAGTGGTGCTATGGTTGGGACAAAAAACATGTCGAGTAGGTGTGAGTAGATTCTCTAGAAGTAGGTATTGCATTATTTGTTTGTGTATACATTTTTCTAGAAGTTTGGAGAGAGGTGAAAGTATAGCAATGGGTCTAAAGTTGGATGTATCTGTGGAGTTACCTCCTTTATGTATAGGAAGGGTATAGAATTGTTTACAGATAGTAGGAACAGTTGCTTCAGAGATGGAATGATTAATTAGTATGGAAACTGGAAGAGCAAGAGGATCAGCAGCGATCTGTAGGAAAGAGGAGGGGATATTGTCAACAGATGTGGAGCATGGTTTTAATTTGGATTGTAGTGATTTGCTAAAGTTGGTGGAGACTGGTTTTAAGGATAAAGTATTTGTAGAGCTGCCTTTTGGTGATGGGTCTGTGACATTCATATTGTTATTATTGATAGCTTGGTTGAGGATGGGGTTAATCAGTTTTGCTATTGAATCAATAAAGTAAGAGTTAAAGATTGTGGCAGCTTCCTCATGTATTTTGTGAGGACATGGATTTGGAGAGCTTGGGAAGCCTGGGTGTAATATTTGGTTAACTGAGTTCCAAAACTTGCTGGGATATGATTTAAAGATGGAGGGTGGATTCAAATAGAAGTTTTTCTTGTCTGCATTTATTTGTCTTTTGGCCTAATTTCTTAATTCTTTATATTTTTGCAGGTCTGGTTGGAGTTTGGTTTTTGTCCAGGTTTTCCATGCCCTATCCCTATTTTTTAGTAATGTTCACATATTTTTAGTTAACCATGGAGCTGGGTTTGATTTAATTTGAACTGTTGCTAATTCGCAGCATTTTATTACCCTATGGGGTTTAGTATGTTGGGGTTATGTATCTGAGAACTTTTATGGGACAGTGATCACTTAAGGAGTTTGAGAGGGTTTCAGGGATGTGGTATTTTGAAGGGTGAGAGACTAGTATTCAGTCAATGAGACTTATGGTTGAATGAGTGTTACTGGTGTGGGTGGGGTCAGAGATAAGTTGGGTAAATCCATAGAGATTTATGTGTGAGGATGGGTTAGGAGAGCAGAGAGATAGCCAGTTTATGTTGATGCCTCCAAGTATAATAGTTTCATTGGAAATGTGATTGGAAATGCAGGCAAGTATATTTTCTAGGAGGGGAATGTTATTTCCTGAATGTATGTATATTGCCACTATAGTAATGGTGGAGTATTCATTTAGTCTTAGATTTACTGATAAGATTTCAGCCAAGGGGAAGGCTGTAAAAGATGATTTAGAGTTTGCAATAATTAGGAGGTTGTTATGTAATATGGCAACACCACCCCTTTCTTCTTTTGTCTATCTAGGCGATGTACACTATAACTGGAAGGTAGGAAGTCTCTATCTAGGTGTTGGGATTTTAGCCAAGTTTCAGTAAGTACAAGGATATAAGGAGTTTGTTGGGACATCCAAGTATGTAATTCACTTACTTTGTTTAAAATGCTCCTGGTGTTCATAGAGTAGAAGGAGATGCATTTGTTTGGAGGAGAACTGGGGTTAGGTGTGTGGGGCCAGGATTAGGATGTGTTATTGTCACAGCCTGCTTGTGCATCAGTGTCCCATTTATATCAGTCTCTCTCATTTCCTATATAATAACATCCTCATTTACTATCTTGAACCAAGTCTTGCTTTCCACAGGATCTATTACCTTCCCCAAGCCCCCTCCTATCAGATCCTTCTTTACCCCACAACCCCTTTCCTATTCCCTTCTATTTCCATACTTAAAAATTATAAAACATAAACAGTGTGAATAGAATAGTGCTAATGTGCAGTTTATGATATATTTTATAACTATAGACATTCTCAGCTAAATGGTCTTCTAGTAGTTATAAAGCAGCTTTCAGTAAAGACTCATATACTGGTACTTAAAATTAAATTTCACAAGTTGCAGCTCAAGGAGAAGGTACATCCTCTTTACAACTTCACCAGGTTAGGAGAAATAGTTAACATTTTAACTCCAGTGTCCTATACATATTTTGATATACATTGCTTCATTTTATTTTGTGATACCAGCATAGATGGAAAAGAATGAATTTAAGTTATCAATATAGTTATGGTAGATACCCAAAGTTAATTAAAAGGCTTTAAGAAATAAACCATGATATTAAGAGATAACTGAACAATAGTAAAGTGTTAATTTCTGGAGTAACTGGTTGATATTATAGTGTCCCATTTTGATATTGTGAGTGGCAGCTGTCTAAATTTTACTCACTCCTTTTGGTACTGTGGTGGGTGGCAACTACTAGCGAATGAAGAAAATGTCTAGCAGCTTTGTGGAGTTGTGTTTTAATACTGATTATTCTGTTTGGAATGAATGTACTCTACATCTTTGCAATGGGGATTTGGTTATAGGTTATGGAAAAATCCTCCCACAGCCTCATGGGTGAATTTTAGACATATCCTTTGGCTTATATATGGACTTGTTGACAAGCATTTTTCTGGCCGGGAAATGCTGCTCAATAACTGTAGGAAGAGGTGTGGTATTTGTTTTTTTTTTTATTTCAGTCATGCAGCTAAGCTGAAAACAGTTTTGTTCTTTGGTGGTATATTTCTAAAACAGTCTGTTTGATTTAATATTTTCTTGTTGTAGTACACAGAGCTTTAGCTACTGGCCCATTCCTCACAAGCAGTCTATTTTCTGTGCCTACCTTCCAGCAAATAGTTCTCCCTTGAATCTGCTACACACCTTTAAGAGCACCTCATTGAAAGCTAAAAGATGATGCCTATTGTAATGCATGATAGAAGTTTTTGTTATATTTTATGTGTTTTTTGTAGTTTTATTATTTTTTATGAGTTGATCTCCAGAGGTTTGTGATTAAAAAGCAGTAACATGAACAACATGGCAGCAAAGAATAATATGTGTGCATATCATTCTGTTACTGCTTCTGGGTGTAGTAAAGCAGTAAGATCAAACAGTAAAAGTGCTGGAAGCAAATCAAAGACTGACTGCAGCAAACTGGTAGGAGGCCATGAATAAAGTTCCTTCTCCCTTATGGTGAGCATCAAGGTACTATACCTGGGTGTATAGAAGAAACATGACTGGGCTTCTATGAAACAGAAACTGAAAAACTTCAGAAATGTGTAAAAGTGGATAAATGGATTACCAAGAGGCCTGTGGAGACATAACTTGATGTAGTAAGTGACAGAAGGTTGCACTCTTGGGAATTATCTTGTACGAAGAGTTAACAGGTGAGTGATGAGGTAAATTACCCAGTTACATATAAGCAGAATAAGTTAAAAACTGGAGAATGGCTGCCAACAAAATAGGTTGCGTGTAATTCTCCCTCACAGGAAGCAACTTGGCATGCAGAAATGACAAGCACTGGTTACCACAAAGTACGACTTTAGGAAACAGCAAGAAAGAAAATGAAGATGCACAGATCCGATCTTTTATTAACAGCTGACGATGGGCAAGGAAGCAAATTACCCATTTATTTGAAACATTGTTGAATTCATTAGATATACATAAAACTATTCAGACTTAGACTTAGTGGGTACATGCAAAATAGAGCATACCCAATGTGATGCCCGACCACTGGACAAGAAATCAAGGAGCTTCAATCCTCACCACTGGCACCAGTGTGTGTGTGTGTGTGTGTGTGGGGGGGGCGTACACTGGGTGGATGACAAGTTACAAACACAATATTTCCAGATGAGGCTCTCTGCATCAAGTCCAATTTCCCTTAAGAGCACACAAAGACCACAGTCAGTCCTGGGCTGGTCTCTCTCTCTCTTTCTCCAAATCCCCAATAAGACTCCCCACTGACACAGCTATAGAGTTGAGATCTCAGTTGAGTGACCAAGCCAAGACCTCCAGCACATTCTCTGTCCAACCAGTGCTTTGCATCCCTGCCCAAGTAGCTGACACACACACACTTTGAGGTCTGATTTATACACACGGACACACATCTGTGAAAGGCTGGCATGGGTTTACTATCTATGCCCCTTCTACCAAGACTATAAGGTAGTTTCTCCTGCCACCAGTCACTCCTTATCAGCTACTTTAAGGCCCTTAACAAAGGGTGTCCAATCGTACTGTGTAATGCTACTGTTAATACAAATAGCAGTTTGAAAAAGAACAAGGCTATTAGGAGTAGCCTACGCAGTGCCACTAAATAAATATGCAAGTACTCTCAGAATTTAAATATCTCTAGACAGATCAGCCACAATGAAAGGTTTAAATATATTTAATAATAAATAATAAAAGAACAAGAAGATACTCAGTATATAATCACAGTAACATCAGAATTCAAAATCACAGAAAATATTTAAAACAACATTGCAAGACAGTATCAAATAAATAAAGAAAAACTTCTAAATTAAGCTTTGCTATATTCCTGACTGTATCTAAGAGAATTACTATACCCTAACAACTTACTTAATTAGAGGAGCAAGGCAGATGTGTGGTGAATGGATCTTGTCAGGTCCAAGACAGAATACAGAATGCTGAGTCTCTCTCAGAGAGTTCTTAAATTAATATCTCAAATATTACTGCTGGGAAAGCTTGCTGAATGTTATAATTTCTTGTCATCTGACCCTATCGCAGGTAAAACCCCCACTGCTGAAAGCTAGCAGTATTTAGCATCCACCTGTAAAAATACATAGACAAGAGCTTTTTCCCAGTTCTTTGGCAAATGGTGGAAGTCATAAAACAATAAAACAATTCCAAGACAATACAGAAACTTCCCTAGTTTTAGACATTGTGTCTGTTACTGCACTGAAACTGAAAGATAATATCTTTTTATGGCCTGGCCTTAAAGTAATTTAATTTCAGTTATTTTTCTGAAGTCAACCTCCTGCATTCCAGTCCTGCTATTAAAGTATACATTAAAACAGTTACAATAGTGTATGTACACTTCTGTTCTATTCCAGTAGGGTACACTGTGGATACATTTCAGACAGAACTTTGTAAAATACCTCTTCAGCACACGCCTGTACAAACCATTATATATAACATACAGCTGTAATATATTTATAACGCAAACATCTTATATAAATCATGTTGATATTCACAAATGACATTTAATTATTTACGAAATTCCAGATAGCTGTGATGACAGTATCTCTCTTTGTCAAACTTCTATATAAATCATGTTGATATTCACAAATTACATATAATTCTTCTTCTTCTTCTTCTTCTTCTTTCGGCTGCTCCCGTCAGGGGTCGCCAAAGCAGATCAACTGTTTCCATTTCTTCCTGTCCTCTGCATCTTGCTCTGTCACACCAACCACATGCATGTCCTCTCGCACCACATCCATAAACCATATCTTAGGCCTTCCTCTTTTCCTGTTACCTGACAGCTTCATCCTTAGCATCTTTTTCCAAATATACCCAGCATCCCTCCTCAGCACATGTCCAAACCAGCATAATCTTGCCTCTCTGGCTTTATCTCCAAATCTTCCAACCTGAGCTGACCCTCTAATATACTTATTCCTAATCCTGTCCATCCTCATCACACACAGTGCAAATCTTAACATCTTCAACTCTGCCACATCAAGCTCTGACTCCTGCCTTTTTGTAAGTGTCACTGTCTCCAACCCATATAACATAGCTGGTCTCACTACCCTCTTGTAGACCTTCCCTTTCACTCTTACTGGTACTCGTCTGTCACAAATCACTCCTGACACTCTTCTCCACCCACTCCATCCTGCCTGTACTCTCTTCTTCACCTCTCTTCCACACTCACCATTACTCTGAAGTGTTGATCCAAAGTATTTAAACTCATCCACTTTTGCCACCTCTACTCCCTGCATCCTCACCATTCCTCTATCCTCCCTCTCATTCACACACATATATTCTGTCTTAGTCCTGCTGACCTTCATTCCTCTTCTCTCTAGAGCATATCTCAACCTCTCCAGGGTCTCCTCCACCTGTTCCCTACTCTCACTACAGAGCACAATGTCATCTGCAAACATATAATTATTTACAAAATTCCAGATAGCTGGGCTGGCAGTATCTCTGTACATGACATTTCTTCCCCCTTGAATACTCAAGCTAGTTTTTCAAGTGACCCTTGAGAAACATTGCTTGAGAGGGATGAGCCTATCTGGGACTATATTACCCCATTCCCTGTCTTGATATCCCAGCTGCCTTTGCATTGCTGACCCCATTACAGTGTTGCAATGTCCTATCATATACCTCCAATCCTAGGCTCCACCATAGTATCTTAGTATTTTGCTGGCTGGCTCCCTGTAGCCATGGACCCCCCAAAGACACTTCATGCCTTCTACTGCAAATACTTAGCACCAGGGCCTCCCTATCATGGTAAGGTTTCATCATGTTAACATGGAACATTTTGTGCCCCTGCCTTCTGCCTAGCAGTTCTACCATGTAGTTAATATCACTGACCTTCCTTTCCATTTTGAAGGGTCCCTCCCAAGGTGCCTGCAGCTTGTTGTGTCTGACAGGAACTTGAACCATAGCCTGCTGTCCTAGAGCATAATCTATAGCTCAAGCATTCCTGTCATACCAGACCTTTTTCTGATGCTGGGCTTCTGCCAGGTTCAACTGGACCAAACCCATGAGTGCCCCGAACCTCTTTCTGAGATTTAGGATATATGCCACAATAGACTCCTTGTGGGATTCACACTCACCCTCCCACTCATCACGAATCAGATCTAGAGGTCCCTTCACCCTATGCCCATACAGCAATGCTAAGGGTGAAAAGCCTGTGGATTCCTGGGCACCTCTCTGTAAGCAAACATCAGATGGGACAAATATTTGTCTCACTCCTTAAACTGGTCTGCAAATGCCTGTATCATGATCTTTAGTGTAGAGTTTAACCTCTCCACCATTAGTCTGAGGATGGTAGGGGTAGTCTTTAGATGCTTCACCCCACAGTGCTTCCACAGACAAGCCAGCAGGTCTGACATGAAATTGGCACCTCTGCCCCGTCAGTATTTCTTTTGGGAAACCTACCCTGCTGAAAATCTGTAACAAAGCATTTGCCACCTTTTCTGCCTTAACGGAGGACAGAGCCACAAACCCAGGGTCTCTGGTGGCATAATTTACTACCACTAGGATATACTTTTTCCTGTGGAACTTGGGGTACTCAGAGGCCCCACAATATCCATAGCTACATTCTGAAATGGCTCCTCAATCACAGGCAAAAGCATCAAAGGAGGTTTTACCTTGTCTCCTGCCTTGCCTACCTTTTGGCACTGCTCACAGGTCCTGCAGTACCCTGTTACATCCCTGGGAATCCCAGGTCAATAAAAGTTCTGCATAATACATCTCTTGGTATGCTTTATGCCCATATGACCTGCAAAGGGAATATCATGGGCTATGGCTAGAAGTGCCTGACAGTAGGCTTTGGGCAATACCAACTGCTGTATTCTCTCACCCTCTAGCCTGAACTCAAGGGCCCACTCTCTGTACAGTAACCCTTTGTCCCAGTATACAGATTTCCCTTGTCCTTGACAATCAGGTGTTTCACTGGCTACTTCCCTCAGGCCTTGTAATGCAGGGTCTGAGAGCTGAGCCTGTCTTAACTTTCTCTTTGTAAGCCTTCCCAGCTCCCTTTCCACATGACATCTGGTATTCTCTAACAGCGACGCTTCACTCTCAGCCTGGGTACTACTACTCACCTCTGCCTTGCAGTCACTTTGTCCAAGGGAACATCAGTACCCACAAGAAGCTGTGGCTCACCTTCAGGCTCACTGCTACAGGGTAGCTCCCTCCTGAAGTAGCCACCTCACCAGTCCTGGCTTCAGTTGTGTGGTCTGTCTGCATCCCCCCAGGCTACCAGACCCACATGCTTGTCTCCAAGCCTGACTGCATGTAACTGCATGCACAGAGGATACTGCATTACTAAAATCATCCCCTATCAGGACATCTGCATGGATATCCTCAAACACATCTACTTGCTTGCTCCCTTTTCTACCTTCCCAGTCAAGGTGAACCCTAACCATAGGTATTTGAAATGGGGTCTCTCCTACAGCTCTGACTGGAGTAGACTGCCCAAGCAAGTAATGCTCCTCTTTAATTATTGCAGGCTTCACAATGGTTAGGTCAGAGGCTGTGTCCGTCTTAGCAATGGCAAGTTTTCCATCTACTAAGATAGGATATAACCTCTTGTGGTAGTTTGGTACCCTTGTTGTCTCCAGACAACTTACCTTTTGCATTCTGTCATTCCCACTTACTGGCTCTCACACCTTTTGTTCCCCACCTTGCCTAAGTGAATATCTATAGGCTACATGGCCCTACTGGTTGCATTTAAAACATTTAACCCTTGGTCTTGGATGTGTACCTGAACTAGTGGCTTCCCCTGTTACTGGCCAACTCTGTTGGGGCAGTTTAGGCTGCCCACCATGGGTTCCCTTAGACCCATTTGCAGCACTGGGTATCCCTTTCCTGTGCAGTGATGCCTTGCTTGCTAGATATAGGTCTCCCTTTTTCCCCAGCTCATCTGTGTTGTTATATTCCCTATTTTGTTAACTAGATTCTGAAGTCCTCAAGAAAAGTGCTAAGGGCTTGCTCCCTCACCAAAAGGTCTGCCAGCCTTCAAAAGTGGTGACCTGACACCCACTCACCTATCTATGAAAAAAAGTGCTTAACTCAGCAACATATTCACACACACTTTCATCTGCCTTGCATTTCTGCTCATGAAACTTTTTCCTATAACCTTCAGATGTTAGCTTAAAACTCTCTAACAGACAATTTTTAACAGCATTATAATTTAAGCAATCAGTATCAGACAATTTAGAAATAGCAGTTACAGCTTTGCCATTGAGTAAGGAGGTCAGGAACTGTACCCATAGCCCTTGGTCAACATTATACTGTTTACATGCCCTTTCAAACACATGAATGAAGCTATCAAAAATTATCAGCCTCTGTAAATTGGGGAAGAAATTTACTGACCTTTATTGCTTCTGGGGTTTGGTTATTTCCTTCTCCATTACCTCTATGACCCTGCAAAGAGTCAGCATCTCCTTTTCATGTTGTCTCTACCTCTCATTTTCTTCAGCTTCCAGACATTTCAGTCTCTTTGCTGTTTCCAATTCCATTTGTTTCGCCTGCCACAGTCTCTCTGATGATGCTAGTTGCAAACATTTGGATTCCAGTTCAAGTCTCTTTAACTACAGATGGATTTTTAAGTCCTCTCAGGCAAAGTTGAATTGTTCATTTTCTGAGAGTTGTACATCCCCAACGCCAGTCTGGTTGTCCTCCTGGTTGATGGTCTGTGATGCTTTAGTTACCAAGGCTGCAATCATTTCTGCTTTAGCCAGGTTGGCATGCACCAGTCCTTTGGCTTGGCACATCTCAGCCAGCTGGCTCCTTGTCAGCTTGCCATACTCTTCTGCTGACATCCTGACTGCCCTCCCTGACTAATTAAGCTAACAAAAAAATAAATAAAACTATTGTGATATGAAACTCTGAATGTTCACTGTGTAGCTGATGGAGAGTACAAACACCTTCTTTAGTGAACACAGTTTACAGGCTATAGGAGTTCAATACCCACACCACTGAATCTCAATATGTGATGTGGCGATCCCACCGATCCCACCACTGCCAGCCAATAAATGTGATGACCCACCACTGGAGCAGTAATCAAGGAGCCTCAATCCTCACCACTGGCACCAGTGGGGGATGTACACTGGGTAGATGACAAGTTACACACACAGTATTTCCAGATGCAGCTCTCTGCATCAAGTGCAATTTCCCTTAATATCACACAGACATCACAGTCAGTCCAGGGCTAGTTTCTCCCTCTTTCTCCAGATCCCTAATAAGACTCCCCACTGGCATAGCTATAGAGTAAAGAGCTCAGCTGAGTGACCAACCCAAAACCTCAAGCACCCTCTCTATCCAACCTGTGCTTCAAGTATCTGACACATAAACACACTCTTTGAGGTTTGACTTACACACACACACACACACACACACACACACACACACACACACACACACACACACACACACACACACACACACACACACACACACACACACACACACACACACACTCACACACATGCACACACCAGGGAAAGGCTGGTACAGGCTTACAAGTTATGTCCCCTTCTGCCCAGACTATAAGATAGTTTCCCCTGCCACCAGTCACTCCATATCAGCTACTTTAAGGCCATTAACAAAAGGTGTCCAATCTTACTGTGTAATGTTACTGTTAATACAAATGGTAGTTTGACCAAGAGCAAGGCTATTAGGAGTGGCCTACACAGTGTCACCAAATAAATATGCAAGCACTCTCAGGATTTAAATACCTCTAGACAGATCAGCCACAATGAAAGGTTTAAATATATTTAATAATAAATAATAAAAGAACAAGAAAATACTCAGTATATAATCACAGCAACATCAGAGTTCAAAATTACAAAACAAAAATTAAATTCAACATTGCAGGACAGTCTCAAATAAATAAAGAAAAACATCTAAATTAAGCTTTGCTATATTCCTGACTGTATCTAAGAGAATTACTATAATTTCTTGTCATCTGACGTTATCCCAGGTAAACCCCCCACTGCTGAAAGCTAGCAGGATTTAGCAACCACCTGCAAAAATATATAGACAAGGACTTTTCCTCAGATCTTTGGCAAATGGTGGAAGTCATAAAACAATAAAACACTTCCAAGACAATACAGAAAGTTCTCTAGTTTTAGGCATTGTGTCTTTTACAAAATTCCAGATAGCTAGGCTGACAGTATCTCCTTCAGTGACACCCAGCTTGATTTATGATTTGTAACTATCATGTGAGTAATTACCGTACAGCTCATAGAGTCCAAGACAAAGATGAAGTACAGACCAGCCAGATGTCACAGACATATGTGTTCAGTCTCAGAAGAATTCCTCAATGCACAAAGCAACTGCATACCATCAATTGAACAAATCAAGATAAATATTTCATTGATATTAAATGTCAGATATTTGCTTTAAATAAATAAACTGCATAACTACAACAAACATCTTTAAAATAAGAAAAATGCAGAATTTAATTCTGATGATGTGTTTTAGAGATAAAAAACATGACATTAAGATTAAAACCTACCTTTTCTGTATACTAAATAATTTATGGTTTAATAGAAGATTAAAATCAGGTGACTATTGCCATTTTGCTGCATTTTAAGACTAGCTCATATAAATATAAATACAAATTCACACAAAAATAAATATGTGTAAACAATAAATATGATAAATATCATGTTCAAATTAGATGTCTACATTCTTTTACAGAAATGAGTTGAATGTTTTGACAGGTTTGGATGAGCAGGTACATCAGGTGGTTTGAGCAGGTACCTCAAGTGAGGTGAGCAGGTACCTTAGGTAGAATGATCAAGAATCTCAAGTGCAGTGAGCAGGAATCTCAGGTAAAGTGATCAGGTACCTCAGCTGGAATTCAAGTACCTCTGGGTGCTGGTCACTAGTAAATGTAGAGAGAATTTTAGAAACTGACCAGAAGATGAGTGCAGAGGCAACAGTACTACAGGTGCTGTCATAAGTTCTTTTTTACCAGTCAGTTTATGTCCTTGTCCTTTACTCAACTCAGTGAAGTAGAAGTAACAAAACTACTCCAGTAAGTTTATTATAACATGTTCTGTTGCTTCAGCTTAATACTTTTAAGGAGATTAGAACATTCATATAAAAATTACTTCTTCAGATACTACTCATTCTAATTAATTATCTGATAAAGAGTTTGGGAAACCAGGAAACAACTCCTTTATTTAAAGAATGACCCTTACAACAGTTTAAGAACTGTTTGTGCAAAAACGTGACAACCATTGCAATATTTCCACATTAAAAAATCTACAAGGTAATAATGTGTTTCACTGAATTAATGTATAGCTCTATATAACTATGACAAATACAAACAATTTTACCATTGTCTTAAAAAATATTATTTTATTAAATATCACCAGTCATTCTCATTATTCAGGTCAATACAGGATGCAAGTGCTACGCTGAAAAATCAACAATGCTTCTACCTTGCTTAAAATATAATACCTCCGCCATTTTTTACTGGGTAACTAAAACACAAAAACTGATAGGGTGAATTTCATTCCTGTGATATTCAGAAACACTTATTGTACTACTAATGCATTATTTCCTCTCTTTACATTATGAATATAGGTTCATAGATTAGTACTAGGCGAACTGTCCTTGTTGGCCATTATAAGCCTAGCCAATTACCCCAAGTGAGAATCAAACCCTGCACCTTTTGTCTGTAAGGTAAAAACCTTAACCATTATGCCAACTTCCCACCCAGGTTATGTTATACATGCTCCTGTATATGAACTTTGACCCAACGCATACTTTTTCTAGTATATTGCCTAGTATCAGTATACCTGCAGAACATCGCACATTACCCCTGTGATATCCATGTTTGTTGGATCTAAATTCTCATTCTCTTCCTATTGACTTATTGATGACCACCCATTCCCCCTCATATAATAATGTAAAAACATTGCACTTCACACAGTGCCACATGCTTATTCATGTTGACAAAGACTTAGAAGATGGAATTTTAAATGACAGCATCTCATCAATATTCCTCATTTTCCTATCAGAAAAATAGGAATGTTTGATAAATATCTTTGAAAATAACTACTATTTGTTCTCAAAGTATACCACAAAACTCTAATAATTTGTCTTTACTCTTTTGAAAATGGGACATATTTTATCACAAAATTGATACGAGTGCTAATGCTCTTACTGTCTCATATTAACTACTGGAAATACATATGTTCTTACAGAGCTATATTCATTGTATAATCAGAAATTACTACATTTTCTCTCTGCTGTTAAAATCGCTTCCAACTTATAGCCCCTATTCAACGGCCTCTCCTTTACTGTCTGAGAAATGACATTGTAATCATCTTCCAATACAGCATTCCTTGAGTATCCTAAAATTTCTCAAATGGAAGACTCTAATAAAATGTGGAGGGTGAGCACTACTGAATGCAAAAAGTGATTTCTGACATGCATTTATCATCCAGCTTGCTGGTAACCAATTGCCCAGTGACCCCTTTAAGAGTTCTATCCAGCTATGTCACAACATCTTCTTTGTTTTCAATATAAATGACCAATCCAACAATTACTGTTTGGAGACTGACAAAATTCATCAAACTCACTCACTGAACTCTTAAACACAAATAATAGAGCAACGTACCTTAGCAAAATAACTACATTACTGTTATAAAATATTGAATTATATATGTGTTCATCACCAGATTGTGCCATACACTGCTTGTACTTCCTTGACGAGGAATATGTCTAAAATGGATCAAAAAATGCCTTCTTCCCTTGAATTTTAAATACCCTTTGTGAAACTTATTTTGCATCTAACATAAGATTTTTATAAACATATTATTTTAGAAGAAAGTCACTGAGCATACCACCATTTGACTGACATGACTATTCTTAAAACTAGTTCTCCATAGTGATTAAACTAGGTCATTGTGCACCTTGGGAAGAGAATGGAAACTGCATCCTATGGACGTGGCAACAACAATTTCCCTGCATTATCTTTAGTGAAACATTGTAACTGACTCCTTTATTGCAGCAAGCTTAACAGCTCTAGTTTAAATTATTCCAATGGATTCTGGACCATAATCTCATATTCACTTATGTTATTCAAAATAGTACCTCAAATCATATCGCAATCTTCTCATGTAAGATATAACAATGCTGCTCCTTTGTCTGTCTGGTAAACCACATGCCATGATTTTAGGCTATCACAAGAAGGACCATTCATCCATTGTCAAATTGTAACATTTGCTGTCATTCAAATAGCTGAAAAACATATTTAAACTTCTTTTTATACATTTTTTCAAACGTATTCAAATTTTCCTTTATGCTGTTTTGTTAAAGAAACTTCAAAATGAGAATGCCATGTACATAATAGTGGACTCATAGTTTCTGTCAATAACACTTCCTCAGCAGCTTTAAACCAAGCAAACTCACATCTATTCCTTGTTCCTAATGTCTAATGAACGTTTCCATTATTAGCTTTTCAATACACTATTTTATATCTTGGGAGTTTATATTATGAAGATATATGAAGGCTGCCAACCTAACTAGATAGAATTTTGTAGATAATTCTGTCATTTGTAAATATTAATATAAGCCACATGCTTGTTCTCTTAAATAAGAAAATTGTATTGGATGTTGAACTTTAAAAATGTAACCACATTGCATTCTGCTGGAGGAAAGCTGATAAGTCAAGCATTGTATAATTGTTTGATCTCAAAACATGGAGCCCAGATGTCTGGATGAAGAAATTCTTCCTATTGTTTTGAGACCAGAGATATTGCTAGAATTTACATGTATAATGTTGTTTATTGCTGTGTTTCCTGACCAGGTGCAAGCTTACTAATAAATGTAAATGTAGAGTTTCTGTCAGCCTGGGAAACAGAGAATTGTTAAGAATGATGTAATCTAAAATGAGTCAGCAGGATGTACTATCAATTTAAAGGACTTTCTCAGAGATAGAGCATTTTGGATTTGTCTTGAGAACATCCAACTCACCAGCACTCTTGCCTGTGCTCTGTAAGTATGTAGGATCTTAGACTTTAGTGTCTCTCTTAGAAATAGCTAAGAAATAGGAAGATTAGACTAGTTGTTTTCTATACTGATGTCAGAACTATTCTACTGTATTATTTTAAGCATTTCCTGTGATCTCTGAACTCTTGACTAGCACTGTGTAGTAAAAAGTATTGTCTTGTGTTCTTTATTATTTATTGTTAAATATTATTAAACCTTTCAACTGTGGCTGTTTTCTGTAGAGATAATTTAAGCTGTAGAGTACATTGCACGTATATAGTGATACTGGCAAAGCCACTCCAATAAGCCTTAAAAAGTTCTGGTCACACTTAATAATTGGATAATAATATTGCACAGTAATAATGGAACACCCTTTGGTAAGGGCCTTTTTAGTAGCTGATAAGTAAGGGTCCTGGTGGCAGTGATTACTACCTTATAGCCTGGACAGAAGGGGCACAGCTGGTGAACCTGTGCCAGCCTTTCCCAGGAGTGTCTGTGTGGTTGTATATAAATCATATCTCAAAGTGTGTGTGTGTGTGTGTGTGTGTGTGTGTGTGTGTGTGTGTGTGTGTGTGTGTGTGTGTGTGTGTGTGTGTGTGGGCAGGGACACAAAGCACTGGTTGGACAGAGAGAGTGCTAGGAGGACTTGGTTCATCACAAGTGCAATACAATTATGTATGCAGAGGCTGTAAAAAGTCTCTACTGAAGCCTCCTAAGATTCTGTGTCTCAACAGATGTCTACAACAACAACCACATCAGCACCATGCTTGTACAAAGTAAACAGTCACCAAGAGGTGGATGATAAACCATCTAATACCTCAAATTCCATGAATAAAAACACTAATGTTTTAGTAATTCTGTTGTCAGGCACAATGAATTCACACTCACAGGATGTGACAAAGAGAGACAGCTAGTTGCCTTTCTGGTGTCAGATCTGTAACATCATAAGGGCTTTAAAGTCATTCT
Source organism: Protopterus annectens (assembly GCF_019279795.1). Lineage (NCBI taxonomy): Eukaryota > Metazoa > Chordata > Ceratodontiformes > Protopteridae > Protopterus > Protopterus annectens. The sequence goes on along the minus strand of NC_056737.1, from coordinate 435,937,031 downwards.
CAGTGGACAGACATGATTATAGCCTAGTAACAGACCACGCAAGTATGAATGACCTGAGGCACATAACTCCAAGGAACATTTTTGACATTACCAATGCAGGCAAGACACTAATACTGAGTGGAATCCTTCAGTTACCTAAAATGATACTTATAAACCAAGAAAAAAAATGACTGGCTTCAACAATTGACTAAGCTGTTAGGGCCAGTCTGGGGGGGGGGGTTCAGTATTCATCAGCATGGGGCAAGATGATTAGCAGTCCAACTTGCTTTATCAAAGATGACCTCCACCTCCTGCTCCATGTCTTCCACATTCTGACTAAAGGCACTGTTGTTCCCATAGTGCTTTTTTTTAAAAAGAGTCCAGCTAATGGACATTCCATTGTTGCAGATATCAGTGTCATCATTCCCAGGTATAAATCTGATCATACCTTGATGGTTGTTCTCAGGGCCAGAAGTCTTAACAACAAATCACCTAATCTTTTTTTCTCAAACACTTCTTATTGAATTTTTCACAAGAATAAAAAGATATCCATAAAAAAATTATAACAATCATAACTACACGTAAAAGTTGAAAGGAAGACAAGGAAAGTATGAAATGAGAATAACAACAATTAAGCATCTGCACTATGTACAAACTGCCTAATCATGAGGATTTTGCAACTTGAACACATACATATTTGTTCAGTTACTGAAACATGGTTAGCGAGTTAACATATTACTCTCTACTTACCTGCATTTTATGTCTACCATGCATTCAGGTCTGATGAAAGCTGCAGTGGCATTTCCATATTTGTCAAGGATCACATTGACTCTAGACAGATTACCAGAGACCCACAAACTGAACTTACTGAACTCTCACTTGCCCTGAACAAGACACATTATCAACATATAGCCTACTAAAGGGCACCCTCTATGTGCTCTGATGACCACATAAGATTCCTAAATGTACCTGAGGAACTACCTGTTACCATAATTGTGTCTGTAATGAAGGATTTCATGTATCACTCAATTAACTGGAGCACCTATTGCTCCAAACTGAAGTTAAGTATACTCAAAGATTCTTAGACTTAATTAAAAAATCACTGGAATGGAACTAGAGGCCATAATATTTCTGACCTGGTCCTAACTAGTATAGTCCCTACATATACCAGCCCACTATTTTTTCCATCCTTGTTAAATATGACCATTAACGTGTAACCTTCTGTATCAAAATCTTTAAAACCTCCCAAGCAATAATTCCACTGCAAAATAGGCATTATTGTCAAATCTCCCTCTGATACTCCATCATTACTACAGAAAGCAACCCTCATAAATAAGTGATATATGAACATTAAATGTGAAAAAGTGTAATACTGTCACAATTGTTAAACTGTCTCACTCAACATATGGTATAGCCAATACTTCACTCCAAAATGCTAATATAAAAAGAAATCTTGCAATCTGGGTTCATAATTCTCACTCCTTCAACCACCATTTACCATCTGTAATCAGACAATCCTTCTATTTAGCACAACTAATATTGAAAAGCATATTATCCAGGTCAAAAAAGTCCACCGTATGCAGTGTTAATTAGGTAAATTATTGAGTAACATGCGCCCTTAGGGAGGTACCTTTCTAGACATATGAAGCATCTGGAAAGGCTATAGAGATTCATAATGAAGATCGTTATTGGTTTAAAGTCCTGAGCTACCAGAAATTGCCTGAAGCACTGTCCCTTTACTTAGCTTTTTACAAGTTCTTGCAGAATGATCTATAAGTTGCATCCATGCCTATAGGGTCCACCAACCATCTTGATATCCTGTATCTTTACAAGTCAAATAGCTCCACTGAAACCAGAACTAGGGACTTAAATCTCTACCAGAACATAAATAAAATGTACTGCAGATACAAATGTATTACCCAGCACCTAACCCCATCGCTGGAAAAGTCTTCCCCTGCAAGCTAAACAAAGTTGACACCCTGGCAGATTTCACATTAAATCTGGATGAATGGATGGGTACCCAAAATTTATTCTGGGAATGACTGCACTTCTTGCGAAATGGGGTACAACATAAAGATAGTCATAGGCAAGGTATTAATGGTGCTGCAACTCAACTGTCTCATTAATTCCTATGAATGTACGATACTATGATGTAGAAATAGGTAAAGCATTTTGTTTGTATTCATCATCTTTAAAGTCAACAGAAAAGAGTTATAAGTTCAGATAGTGAGATGTATACATTCAATTAATAATTTTCTTGTAGATTATCTTGTAGATTTTTAATGTGAAGCAATGCAATTTTATTACTTTTTGTACAATCTGCTGTTATACTCCTAGAAGGTTTACTTTTTAAATTAGTTGGTTCTTTCTTGGTTTTTCAGACTCCTGGATGGATAATTAATTACAATGAATAGTATTTAAAGAGGTTATAAAAATGAGTTTTGTATCCCCTTGAAATGGGCTGTTATAATAAACATACGTTTCAAGATTTCTGTTTTCTACTCGCATACTCTCAACCTCTTACTGCAATAAATCTGGACAAAGCCTGACAAAATGGGGGGACAAAGGCCCAAAAATAGGGACATATTTTAAATATTGCTCTTATAAACATAGAAAGTTGTTAGGGTGACAGTGTTTGTTTCAACATACATTTTCTGAAGGATCTGAAGTCTGAAACTCAAATGTATGTCATTATTTATTGACTTCAGTCCTCAGATCATCCCAGTGATTTGCCAGAAAGCAACAAATATTATGAGGAACAGACCAAAAATATAAGCCAAACATCTAGACATTCTGTCAAAATCTGTACAGCTGAGAAGTAATATAGTGGTAGTTTAGTGTCTTATGTCCCTATCCTTATGTGCTATCACGAGCTTTGGGTAATGAGTGATAGGATGGAATCACAGAAAAGAAGCAGTTAAAAGGAATTCCCTGCACAAGGTAACTGCACTCACTTCCTGTGAAAGAACATGGAACTCAGTGTAGATTTACTGCTCTTCTGGTTTGAGGAATCAATTGAAGTGATTTGAGCACCTTATCAAGATTTAGCTCTGTCCACTTCTCACTGGAAGTGTGCCAGGCATGGCCTGCTGGGTGAGGACCTGAGGTAGATTGAGTATACAGAACTGGAAGGATCGTATTACTCTCTTTCACTGGGAATGCCTATGGATTCCATAAGATGAGCTGGAGATAGTCACTGGTAATAGCGAAGCATGGTCTACCCTGCTCAGCTTGTTGACCCTCATCACAGCAAGATGTTTGGAAAAAGGGTAGATGGTTACATATCAGCTATACAGTTCAAAGGATGTGTATATACTATTGAAATTTGGCCCTGCCATGATTAATTCAATCTATTGGACTTTCTTCATATTCTTTCAAGTGGAATGTTTTGCAAGTATTCTCTCGAACATCTCCTGAAAAGAAATTCAGAGTACAGAGTCTTATATGGCCTAGAAAATACAATGAAAAAGAAAAAAAAATCTAATTCAGAGGGGTCTCTGACAGTGTGAGAGGCTGATTTTCATACTAGTGACAAGATAGCTAATGGAGCACAAATGTTACTGCATATCTACCTACTAGAATCAGAGAAAAACACATGCTTTGACCAAGCTACAGACACAAACAAATTTGTAAACCTATAAGGTATTGTTCATAAAGCAGGAGAGATGATTTCTTACATGTGAAATTAGTTTTTAAAACTGTTTTGCAGTAGTGCATGTATATAAAGTAAATTCCTGTGGCTCCTTGTACTACATATGTCACTGGGTACTATGGTTCTGTTTCTGCTCCATAGAATTCTATGCCTGCCCAAAAGAAGAAGACAATCTGTTCTCTGAACAAATCTCTTATAAATCATGAAAAAAATAAAAAAAATGAAGATGAACAGTTTTGCAGAACGGCTTGCTTCAACGTCAACAAGGCAAACACTGGGACACTATACACTAACAAATAATTATGGAATATTGACAGAAAATGATGGCTGTTTTACTACATCTGTCAACAATGTTTAGAAAACATGATAAAAGCGCCATTTAGTCTGGTTTACATAAGATCAATGAATCAATGAGCACAGGAAAGTAGGAGGAAGCTTCTGATATACAATCGGCACAAAGCAGCATGACAAAATAAATCAAATAAAGGCACTTGCAAGTAAACAAGAGTGTTTAAGGCGTCCCTTATCAGCAGTGACACTGCATAACTGCTAAGGTGTGAAAGCTAACACATGCCAAAATCTGCAGGAGGGAGATGAAAAATAGCATTATGCAACAATAATATATCTTGAAAGGCCCGTTCTTGTATTAATCAGACTGGTCTCTGTTTTATGGTTTCCTAGTGTGACAGGATTTGCCTGTAACATGACATAAATAAAGCAGTACCTGCTGTTCTTTCTCAGCGATAGCATAGACACTGAGGCATAATTGTGTTTTCTTCTTTTTTTTTTTGTTTCCTTCCCACCTTACTGGAAATGTAAACAGAAGCTTTCACTTGAATGTGACCCCAGGTACATTTGCTGGTCAGCAAAGGAAAAAAAAAACATGCTTAGCACACATAGGTGCTCTTTCTTCTTTAATCTTGTTTTGTTGTTACATATATAAAGCTTTTCATATGGCCTGGGTGTGTTACCACTAAGTCACTGAACAAGGTTAGCTGGAGTGCAGCTCTGTCTCTACACAATACAGACTTATTTCTGTATGAATTTATTAGGGGTGGAGTTAGCTCATGAGGAAGTAAGTGACTATAAACATCCCCAGCCTGGTACTGCATCAGATGGTATCTTCTTACATTACACAGCTGTATTCAATACCTGTGTCAGAATGTGAAAACTGATGGATATTCTACTGTTTGTGAAATCTGCAACACGACTCCTTTGAAAAGCTTTTGCAAACTTTGATTCTTAGCTAATGTAATACTGAGTAAGGGCAAACATTGACTTTTAAAGTAATAATCTTGCAAGCACACACACACACATACACACACACACACACACACACACACACACACACACACACACACACACACACACACACACACACACACACACACACACACACACACACACACACACACACACAAATATAGCATTAAACCAAAGCTACTGAAGCCATAGGACAGGAAATTCAGACAGTAAGCATCCACCTAACAGGCAGTACAAAGTTCTGTCAAGTTGCTTAACATCTATTTAAAAACGAAAAAGGGTCACAGTATAACATGTGAGTACATATGGAACATTTCAAATTAACCAGGATGGCATCTTACCTCTAAAACTAATTGAATACTGTTAGTTCTGTCACCTACATAGCTTCTGAGTAGAAATGGGAACGGTGAGAACCTTGCTGTGCCTGCTTTCTTTCCAGAGAGCTCACTGATTTAAGCTTGGCATTTTTTGAACACAAGGGACTCCACTCCTTAAATCTTTGATCATACTTGGGGTGACACAGTTTTGTTAACCAGCTGATATCAGAGCATGACACAAAGGGACAGTTTATGACAGTGAAAGACAGAGTTTCTCACAGAAGAAACTGAAAAGGCAGAAATGAGCTACCAGCTTCATTCAAGCCCTGCTCTTTAAGCAAACGTTTTAACCAAAGGCATCAAAGTGGAGCCAAAGAAATAGGCAGGATAAGTTGCACTGTGTGCCATTTAATAAACAGAATGTAATAGAAGGGAATACAATCATTATTTTGCTCTTCTTTCTAAACTGATCACTATTTTGTCCTCGCCACTCTTGAACAAGGCTCTTCTTTTTTCTTTTGCCTTAAGTCACCAGATATTCCGGAACCTATACTCCTTAGCTAAGAAACTCCACTGTTTCTGTAGTCAATATTACAAGCAATTGTATTACCACATTAGCCCTGCCTCTGTATAGCACACTGTAGTTCTGCAATTTGTTTTCACTTGAGGCCACTGTAATATCAATATATTTCTCCTTCAGAAAAAGCGATAAACCACCAACTCCTTCCCCGTGGTAACTACTGATTTTTGGTTCTACTCCCTCATGTGGATGGCCAGCATTAAAAATGCATACCTATACCTTGTCTATAGTAGGAGGTCAGTCACATTAATTGATTGAATATTTATTCTTTGCAGCACAATAGTTTTAAGACTTGACAAAGAATATGTATAAGGATTCCGTTGAGTATCAAAGCATATCATATGCTTTGATACTCAACGGAATCCTTATACATATTCTGTTACTGGCAAATCAAGACTGATGTGGACCCTCTAACAGTTAAAACCCCTACCCCAATCCTCCTCCATTCCTCTGTGTTAGCTTCATTGTTCACTGAAGTCTGAGCTGCTTTAACCAAATGTAACCAATTTCTTAGGCAGTCTACTTCAGTTATGAACAACTACAAAAACAATGCATTTCTGTGTTTCTGTTAAGGTATCTCCTCTTCCAACTCTGATAATCTGGTTACTTGTAAATGAATCTCTGCTTATTTGAGACAAGTGCTAATTATATATGATTATTATGTATTTTATGAATCTGAGCCCATTATATACCATCTGGATGTTTGCCTGAATAATTAATATGTCATAGACACTGTCTGGGAATGAACTTCTAGCCTTCATGAGGTGTGCGTTCAGAATGAGTTTATGAAGGAATGTGTACTACATGGCATGCAAATTCCTTGCAGTTAGATATTAGCATTTAGGAGCATATACCTCATATATGGCACCCAATGTTTTCCAGTTATCATGGAGTTTGTTACCACAAAACACTGAAGTCCATGTCCTAACCCCACACTCACAATCACCCTCTCCTAATCAGCTCCCACTTCACTACAAACATTCCCTTGTATCTATATATCTCCTTAATCTCCAACTATCAGTGACCCTCATCTTTACTGTTTCTAGAACATACATATCTCCTTATAATGGGGAGATGTCACACAAACAAGTTTTACTGTCAAATGTTACACAGAGACTGGCTTCCATTTGCAGCTTTGCTATAACCTTTTGTTTCGCAGCACCACAGAGATCCGCTCACACCACCATTATTTCCACTCTAAGTCGATATTAATAAGAACTGTCCGACCTGCCCAGTGATCTGCTTGTACAGTCACTCATATCATTACCTGTTGCACACATCCATTGGACAACCCATCAAAGCCAGCAACCATTCCTGTCATCATGCATGTGCAAGGTAAGCAATAGCTTAACAAACTGGTGTACAATATTCTGTTCTTCATTTAGACACATATTCATCGAAATGATCACACATGTAAAATACAATCAAAGTACCCTAAATAATCCTAATATATTGGTTAGCAACACTGATGGATATGGATAAAGCAATTTAACATGCACTGTATTAGCCCTACCAAGAAATGTAGCATTTTTATTACTCAGAGTAAGTCTATATGTCACAATGAATAATAAAAACACAAAATTATCATTTTAATGAGCTACAAAATGATTAAAAATGCATCTTGCAGCTTGTATCCATAACAAAATTGCTTTTTAACAGGTTTATATCATGGAAGTTACACCAAATGCTTTGAATGTTTGAAGTGGCCTTCAGATTTAGAGTTTAACCAGACTTAACTCAACACATCATATTTGATGTTGCTGCACCTTGGGAAAAGGAGATTTCCTCCTTTCAGTAGTTTCCCACTTGTCAACAATTGCAAGTCAGCCATTGTTCAAATGTCTGATAATACCTTTTTACTAATAACTACAGAATAACTCATATAATTTCTTAGAAGCAAATAAGCAATGAACTAAATAAATGTTGCTTATGTTTTTGACTAGAAGTGTCAGATGAGTATTGTTTTACGCTGAGTTTACAATCAGATACACGACTGTACAGCAGAGTTGGTTTTACAGTTCTGGGGGCATCAGCAGAACTGAGTCACTAAACAGAATAAATTAAGTGAAATGGTTTTAGAAAATCGAATAGAATTAGCACATAAATGGCAGGATTATAGGAGCTGGAGTATCCCCAGGACTAATAAATTCAGGTCCCTGGTGAATTTTAGTAAACTCAAACAGACTACAGAAGGCTTAAAAGGTGTGAGGAAGTTTCAACAGGATTATCAGAGCTGAGAAGTCCAACAGGACTGCCAGTCAAGAGGCCCTCAAAAGTAATATTACAGGCAGTCCCTTCATAGGATGAACTAAAATAGGAAGCCTAACCAGATTAATGGAGTCAGGGAGTCCCAACAGTGTACATATGACCCAAAGCAGTAATAGGCTGGCATAATGGTTAAGATATTTTCCTTACAGACACAAAGTGCAGGGTTTGATTCTCACATGGGTTAACTGGCTAGGCTTACAATGGCCCACAAGGGCAGTTAGCCTAGTACTAATCTATGAAACTATTAACCTAAACAACTCAAAAGACCCTAGCAATATTAAAAGGATAAGGAGGTCTCTCATGATAAAGAGAATCAGAAAGCCCCTTCTCATTTACAGAGTCAGCAGGGACCTTAAAAAAATTAATGGTGTCAGATAAGTTACAGATGCAATAACAGAATGATGATCTCAACATAGTTAACAGATTTGTATGTGCATACTGATATTATTTTGAAATAATGCTCTCAATGCTGTATTAAATTAATCAGATGGCATATATGATTAAAACATTCAGGGGATCACAGCAGATTTACTTTAATAATGAGGGTTTGATTCTTGACAATCATCCCATAAAAAATGTTTGTGCCCTTTGTTTTGTCAGTTTGTATTTATTTTCAGTACAACTGGAGATGTCTTTGTTTAATGAACTAGCTACATAAAAGGATCAAATAACACATCCAATATTTCTTGAAGTGTCATGTGGGCATGAAAGATCTAACCTATTTATAGAAAGATGTTGAATTTGTCCCCATGTGTTTTCATTATTTATTTAACTTCTCAGATTCCCTCATCACGTTATACTAATTAATTATATGTCACCGCAGGCATGTATAACAAAGCAAACATTACATTAAACAAAATATCTGCATTGCTTAGACATATTTACATGTTTAAATTTTGCAAAAAGTTCTACTCTGCTAAATGCACTTGAAGGTATGAATTGCTCAATATTTGCACATTTCCTACAGGGTAAAAGCTGTGGAAGTGAAATTAAGATGGTCCTGCTCCTATATCCGCTACTGCACAGGATAAATGTATACAGCTCCAGAATCACAGTCACACCTCATTTCTGGTTCACATGGTTGTTGTTGTATCTTTGGCTTTTCCCGGTTAGGGGTCGCCACAGCGGAACTCCGGTCCGCTAATGATTGGCAATAGATTTTTAAGTACTGAGTTGCCAGCCCTGACGCACAACCTTCAATGAAGGTACGCCCATTCACGCATGTCTCCACACAGAAGACGCTTTAGATGAGAATCGAACAGGACAATGTCTTACTGTGAGGCGACAATGCTACCACAGCACCATGGTGCTTGCATATAATTGGTATTTGTCATATTTGGCCTCATAGATTACCTCAGAATTAACTTTTTATCTAAATAATGGTAACGACACTATGAAACAAAAAGTTTCACAGCAAAGTTAAGCCACATGTTGACAGATTACTCTACTTGCAGCAGTGCTCTAGAAAGGATGCATTATAAAATGATGTGATGAGAAAATGGTGTCCAGCAACTAAAAAAGTAGTATATAAACTGGTATTCTTAACAGTCCACATATTATTTCATGCCAAATGCTTCACTAAACTCATCTTATTCGAAGTTAAGGTTTCTGTGGCATCTGGCATTTCAAAATATGAGTAAACGTAAACATCCCTCATTACATAGTCCTTCTATATTTAACACATACATGTAGTATGGGTCTTATCAAAGACAGAAGAGTAATCTAAAATAATGTGTCAGTGCATTAGCCACCAATGACTTCACATTTAACTGCATGCCAATACTACTTTATCATACTTTTTGTCAGTAATCATGAGTGAAGGTCATAGCATGTGCTGCAATTACAGTATTAAAATACATGAAATAGTTTTCAAATTGTGCATCTTACCTCCACTGTGGTAGCATAATATTAATGTAGGCATCCTTGTTTATGCATGTGCGCACATGTTCTTTTTGCACACATACTTGTATATACACACACACACACGTGTGTGTGTGTGTGTGTGTGTGTGTGTGTGTGTGTGTGTGTGTGTGTGTGTGTGTCAAAAGACTAAATGCAGTGTTCCACCAACTATGCCCAGAGTAAAAAACAAATCTGCTTATGTCATCAGTATATGTGTGTTGTAAGAATATAATTGAATATTGCACTTGTTGTGACAGTGGCTAATTTAACAAATTCAGCTCTCTGGCTGCTGATGATAATATGCACACCCTGCAGTTTTCAACACTGTATTACACACAAGACACACACCCCAGGGGTGTTTATGTAGACAAGTCTGTTTATAAACTACTAACATACTAAGTGTGCTTTAAATAAGATTTGTTATTTTTTTTTTTGTGTGTGCTGTTTATAGAGTGCTATACTAAATTACTTATTGCTTTATATTATGACACTGTTGAGATCTGCTTGGTTCAGGTAATGACTTAAAATGGTTCTTCAGCTAGTCCAGATACCGGGTTAATGATGGGAATGCATACACAACACACACACACACACACACACACACACACACCAAAATAGTGCAATATATACAACTATGATCTGCTCTTCAGCCAACATACACACCAACACACACAATACACACACACACACACACACACACATGCTGTTCCACACACAAAACCCAAGATACTTCAGCATTGACCAACAACTAAAGTACAACAAACATATATCCCCTCACTGTCTCCAAAGTCTACAAAAAGCTAAGGACCTTCTATCACTATAAACAATACCTAACTTCCAAAGCTAGAATCACCATAGCCAGAACCCATCTGCTAGCAACTATACTATATCCATATCTAGTATTAACAAACCTAAATAAAACTGACCTTAATAAACTCTCCACATGCTATAACAAAATCACCAGATTCACTGCTAATGCCAGATCATGCTCCCACCACTGCAAATCCCTAAACAAACTATACTGGTTAGAATTCCAAAATCTATCAACTGCACACACTAAATCTTATACCATCCTGAAAAAAACCCTGCCCTATCCGGCCTCATAACCTTCCACAATACTAATAGGCAGTTGTGATCTACTAACAAAGCTCTAATAGAAAATATCCAGTGTAAACACAGCTCAGGCGAATCTCTCCTTACTAATGAAGTTGCTAAAATCTGGAATACCCTACCTCTTGACCTCAGACTACAAAAATGTGCAACCACCTTCAAAACTCAATTAAAATCCTACCTATACACCAACCATTTATGTATCTGAAAAGGACCTCCCTGAACTCGCATCCTGGTGAAACACAAACACATGATTCAAGCAATCCCGTAACCTAGCTTCCTTCAGCCTCGAAATTTTCTCTGAATGCCTTAAGATTACTGACTGGTCTCCACTAAAAATCCTTCCACTAGATAATGCTGTCTCATATTTTAACCATACCTTCCTTACCTTACTTGATAAACTAGCCCCTCTCCAAACCAAACGCATCAAAACTAATCCCTGCCCCTGGCTATCCCAAGAAACTAAACTGATAATGATTCAACAAAACAAAAAATGGAAACTGTACCAAAAACAAAAAAAAAACAGCACCCACCAAGAATATAAACATCTACGTAACCTAGCCAAAAAATCAATAACAAAAGATTGCAAAAACTACTACTGCAATCTGCAATCCAAACACTCAAACAACCAAAAGAAATTCTGGACCTCCATTTCCTCAATACTCAACCCTGGTAATAATACCAACCCCTGCCACAACCCTAACTTCTCAAGCCTTGAAACAGCCACTAAATACAACACATTTTTCACTGATTGCATAGCTAAATTGTCCTCCACCTTCCCCAACTCACCCACCAATGCAACCCTCTCAACCCACCCCCAAATTCCCCCTCCCCCCTCCCCCCCTTCTCCCTTAAACCTGTCTCCACCAACACTATAAAAAGACTACTCCAAAAGCTAAAACCATGCCACAATGCCCCTGACAACCTTCCAGCAAATTTCCTTGAACTATCAGCTGAATCAATAGCCTATCTTATATCCATTCCCATAAATAGATCCATTCAGGAATCCCATGTACCAACCATCTGGCGACAAGCATTCATAATCCCTCTGCACAAAGGTGGTAAAAACAGACACTACCAACTTCAGACCCATAGCTATCCTCTCACCTCTCTCTAAAACTTTAGAAAAAAAACACCCACTCCCAGCTCATGCCATACCTAACCCAACACAAACTCTTCTCTCCCACCCAACATGGCTTCCGCCCTGGCCACAGCACCATGACAGCCCTCCTTCCTTCCTTGAAACAGTCAACCTAGCACACGATAGCAGCAAATATGTATCTTCCCTATTTCTTGACCTCTCAAAGGCATTCGGCACAATCTCCCATCCCCTACTCCTATCCCAGCTCTCTCACTTGCACCTGTCTGCCTCAACCTTAGCCTGGCTCTCCAGCTACCTTTCCATGTGCCAAAAGGATGTGCAATGGAAAGAATCAACCTCCCCTTTCTTACCTACACCCACAGGAGTCCCTCATGGATCAGTACTAGGCCCACTCCTTTTTAACATATTCATCAGCAACTTCCACTACTCCATCCCTGATGCCTCAGTCATCCAATACGCTGATGACTCTACCATCATCTACTCTGCCTCCTGCCCCTCCAAACTTCTACTCACTACCCAAATTGCCTTCTCCAAAACAGAATCATGGATGCAATCCCATCACCTAGCCCTAAATGCTAACAAAACAAAACTAATGATTTTCACTCCCACCAAAACCTCCCAATTCAACAGAGACCAATTTTCCATCATAAGACACAATAACACTCCTCTGGAAATCATTCCCCGTACCAAGCTACTTGGCATTACCATTGATGATAACCTAAAATTCGACTCCCACATCCTCTCTGCAATAAAAAAAAACACCAGAAAATTGGTCTCCTCTACAGACATAACTGCTACCTTACTCCCTCCTCCCGTCAAACCCTCGCATCTACCTTCCTTCTCCCCTCTCTCTTGTACGGTGCTACCCTATTCTCCAACCTAAAACTTGGCCTCCGTTCTAAACTCTAAGCTTGTTACAACAAAATCTGCAAATTTGCTACCAATTCTAAGAACTCTTCCCATCACTGCCACTCCCTGCACACCCTAAACTGGCTAGAACTTCACAACCACCTAAAATACCTACAACTTACAACTGCCCACAAACTCATCTTCAAACCAACAGAATGCCCCTCTCTTGCCAAATCTCTAACACCCTACACACCTAGCCGCACCCTTAGATCCAAAGGACAAAACCTCCTACATGTACACAAACCCCTACACTCACCTGAGCAACTATTACTGTCCCACACCATAGCCAAACTATGGAACACTCTCCCCCCACCACTACGTAACATACCAAACCAAAACAACTTCAAATCCGTGCTTCTCTTCCATCTATCCTCCAAATGGGAATGTCCTTCACACGCTCCCACCTAAAAGAAAAAAAAAATAATTACCCACACCACTAACTCCACACCTAAATCATCGTTCCTTTGCCAAACTTAACAAAATGTCATAGGTCTTTCTCTGTACATCTTTTCAAACTTTTTGCTTGCGAGCCTCAAGCCTATCTTACTCATATTTCCCAACTGACATCCTATTCTTGTACAGACTAATTATGACATATACAACTCACATCATCTACCTGTTATGGGTCAACATTCTCAAATTCTGTCTTTCATATGTTTGTAAGTTTTGCAAATTTCTGTACTTTATATATTTTTGTAATGTTACAAATGTCTGCATTTTATACCATGTACCGGAGCTTTTCTCCTTGGGTCTCCACTGAAAATGGGCCACAAGCCCAGCTGGACTAACCTGGTTCACAAACAATAATAAATAAATAAATAAACTAATAAATAAATAAATAAATAAAGAGACAGCCCACAAGATGTCGTGAGATGAACCATTTTGATGGTCAGCCACCCCTCATCAGATGATCAGATGTACAAGTCAAAAGACTAAATGCAGTATTCCACATGTGCTGCAACCATGCTAGGTGCCAACTATAGGCCCAGAGTAAAAACAAATCTGCTTATGTCATCAGTATATGTGTATTGTTATGTACTAAGAATATAATTGCACTTGTTGTGACAGTGGCTAGACTAACAAATTCTAAGCTCTCTGGCTGCTGATAATATTATGCACCCTGCAGTTTCAACACTGTATTACAGAGAAGAACAATACCCCAGGGGTGTTTATGTAGACAATCCCCAGAAGAGTGAGAGGGAAGTGGCAGCTACAGACAGTGCTGGTGGGTATCTTGGGGGGGGTATGCTACTGCATCATGAATGTTATAACTCGGTATATACTATGCTATTTACCTAGCTTTTTAGATGCGTGTTAAAGTCTGTTTATAAACTACTAACATACTTAGTAAGTGTGCTTTAAATAAGATTGTTTATTTACCTTGGTGTGCTGTTTATAGAGTGCTATAATTACTGTCAATATTGCTTTATATTATGACACTGTTGAGATCTGCTTGGTTCAGGTAATGACTTAAAATGGTTCTTCAACTAGTCCAAATACCGGGTTAATGACGGGAATGCATACATAGATAAATAACTAAGCTAAAGGAAGAAATAAGAAAAGAGCAGCAATACTGGTGTTACATTACAGAAAGAGTTTTCGCTGTAATTTGCACTCTTGCAGAGCGAGGCTTACCATTTAGAGGCGACAATGAAAAGTTTGAAACTCCAAATAACGGCAATTACTTTGGTCTTCTAGAACTAGTAGCAAAATTTGATCCATTTTTAAGAGATCATATCGATCGATATTGAAATACTGGCTCAGGAAAACCTTCATATCTGTCTAAAACTATATGTGAGGAAATTATTCAACTTATGGCAAATAAAGTGAAAGACACAATTGTGGCGGAAGTGAAAAAGGCTGGCTATTTTAGCTTTTCAGTAGATTCCACTCCTGACATATCTCATACTGATCAGTTGACCTTAATTATTAGATATGTGTCACCTGAAGACGGTTTGCCAACTGAGAGATTTTTAACTTTCCTTGAGCTAAAAGATCACTCAGGGGAAAGCATAGCTGATTTAGTATTTAACTATATCACTACTGAACTTGAAATTGATTTCAGAAAATGCAAAGGACAGTCTTATGATAATGCAGCCAATATGGCTGGTAGATACAATGGTACACAGCAAAAAATTATTGAAAAAAACAAGTTTGCAAGATTTGTTCCATGCGCTGGTCACTCTTTAAATTTAGTAGGTCGTTCAGCTGTTGATTGTTGCCTTGATGCTGTTAATTTTTTTGGTGTTGTGAACGAAGTTTATATCTTTTTTTCGTCTTCCACAAAAAGATGGGCAGTTCTGAAATCACATTTGAAACCTCATTCTAAAGTGCCTAAATATTTATCAGACACTAGGTGGGAGGCACATGCAAAAGCTACAGAAGCTATTTTAGAAAATTACAATGATATCATCGATGCACTCAATTATTTACATTCAGATAATAATACAAAGGGTGATACTAGATTGAGGGCCAACAATCTTTTAGAGAAGATGGAACAATTTGAATTTGTGTTTATGCTCCATTTCTGGAATCGAATACTGAGACATTTTTCAAAAGTAAATAAAATTCTTCAAAGCCCTAATATTTTACTGAGTAGTTGTGCAGATTGGTACAGGTCACTTTTGGATATTTTACGTGGAATTACGGAAGATTTTGATGCACTTGAGCAACAAGCAAAAAACACGTTGCCAAATACTGAATATAGAACTGCCAGAAGGATAATAAGAAGTAAAAGGCAAGGGAATTACGAAAATTCATCTGACCCTGATGCCTTAGCTATATTTTCTTTAAGTGATAAATTTAGGATTAAATCATTTATTCCTATATTAGATGCACTAGAATCAAATTTAGGAAGAAGAGCTTCTGTTTATGATGATGTAGTGAAAATATTTTCCTTTCTTGCCGATCTTACATTATCAAAGGTAGAACTTCAAAGAGGTGTTGAGCTGTTAATGCAAGAATACCCAGAAGATGTCAACCAAAATCTTACTGAAGAACTATTTCATTTCCACACATATGTGAGACAAGCATAAGCCTTCAAAAATTCCACATTGTGCATACAGACTTGTATCAAATAATATTCAAAGAAAATATTCAAGTGGCCTTCCCCAATGTGGAATCAATCTTACGGCTGTTTCTCAGTTTAATAGTCACTAATTGTACTGGAGAAAGGTCATTTTCAAGACTTAAAAATATCAAAAATCAATTAAAAAGCACAATGACCCAGACGAGGTTGTCTTCATTGAGTATTTTGTGCACCGAAAATGAGACCTTCAGAAAAATAGATTTTGATGAACTTATAGAAGAATTCTGCATGAAAAAGTTTAGAAAGAAATTCTTCTAATCTACTATTTCGTTTTAAATGTATACTTGGATTGAATCAGTTCTTAAATAAAATAGCTATTAACATAAAATTTAATATGATATACAATTTGATATTTTCTTTTTTGTGATCTGGATTTTGTTTGAATAAAGTTCCAGTTTTGGTTTAGTTTAAGACTTAAAATTCATAATAATTCATACTTAAACTTTAAATGCAAATTATTGTGAAATAAATTTATCTGAATTTAATTTGGTTTAATCTTCAATGTATTGAATATATTTAATTTAATTTGATAGAAAATATGATAATTTTTATTGCGTATTTTATTTTCGTAGTCAAAGATTTTCATTATTTGAATTTTGTTTCTTTGTAAATGTTGTGTGTTATGTTTGATTAGTTATTGTTACAAGTACTATATATGGTGCTGAGAATAAATGTCCAAATAAGTGTTCTCGACTTTTTTTTTATTTATTATCCCGTGCCACATTTTTTATAAAGGTTAGTACCAATCACAACATGTTTCATTTAACATATTGATATATATCACAGTAATGATGTATTTTATTATCTCTCATGTAATTTATAAACTTAAAAATGGGAGGTGAAAGGGCCTCATAAGTGGAATAGCCTAGGGCCTCTTTTCATCTAAATCCGGCCCTGCTCCCTATGTTTTAGTCAAACACATGATACTGTATTACACCCTCTCTCTCTGTATATACTGTAAATATTGTTTGTATGCCTGTACTGTACTAAAATTCTGCATGTCTGTAAAGGCTGAGAACACATGACTGTACTTAGCTCTGTAATATTACCATGTTAACCTTCTACATTGGTATCTTGACTGTTATGTATATTGTTCATACTCTCTAACTTTTTTTCTGGAGCTTTTCTCCCCAGGACTCCACTGAAAATGGACACTAGCTGTCTAGCTGGACCATCCTGGTAAACAAATGTTAAATAAATAAATAAAAGTGATATAGCAATCTAAATAAAATGCAATCAGAGATGACCTGGTGTTGGTAAGTTACAAGATGAAATATAGTCCCTGACTGAAGCTTGATTCTTAAGATGGAAATAGGATGTTTTCATGGCAGCTAAATCCTGGGTTGTATATCAGCTTGTCATCAAGTACTATGTCCAGATTATAAATAAACATAAATTCTAATGAATTTTCATTACAGCTAAGGGTGAAAGGTGAGGAAGATGTGATTGACAAATAATGGTTTGCACCAGCAAAACCTCCATCTTTGATGAGTTAAGCTTCAGCTGACTATGACCAGGTAATCTTCTATGGTGGAAACGTCGATATGCACAGCTGAGAAAAGAAGAGGCAGAGCTGAATATTATCATGTGGAAAACATGAATACAGGGGCCCAAAAG